>NC_136500.1:72668721-72943721 GCF_053919585.1 Euprymna scolopes | reverse complement strand
AGAGAGAGAGAGATAGACTCATTTTTAAATTTTTATTGATTTTTGTATTATTGTTATAAGGCTTTTATATGAGAGGTTCCTATTTATAATGCCTCCCCACGGCACAGAGTTAGACACCAGAGTCGTTTTTTAACGTGGAGAAAAGGAACAAACATAGAAATTGTCCTAGTCGTGATAGATTTCTCCTCCACTGACAAAAAATAAACAAAAATTTAAGAGCAGCATCTGAAGAACAGATACTTCTTTTTGATTCTGGCTCAAAGGCCAAGAAAGTTATTGAAATTTTGTGATCTTGATTTGGTTCAGTTCTCATTTTGAGAATTTTATTTTGATATTCTGCACACACACGCGCGTGCGTGCGCACCCGCAAACACGAGCGTGCTCGCGCGTACGTGTGTAATATGTATATATCTGGGCAGTATTTTTTCTTGAAGACATATTTCGTTAAACGTTACAGATGATGTTTGCTTTTTTTTATTATTATTATCATTTCTAGATACCTCGTTAATTTTGGAGTTTCGGGTTGGAACTTACCGTATTATTGTATACCTTAGTACTGTCGGTGCCAGCAATTAACATTTATTTTGATCTTAAAATACTTTTGATACTAATATTAATAATCACATCACAAAAAACAAATGCGTGTGCTTGATACCCGTCCCCTGAAGATGACTCTGGAAGAAACTGAAAGTACCAGGATACACAACGCTTAACTTTGGATTATTTGGATTCTTCTGATATTCTTCCAGTGTATCTTGTCGCACCCAGGACTCTTTTGGTCAAACTCTGGAATCTGCGGGGTATTTTGAACTAACCCCTTTATTTAATCCACGGGGTTAGCATGCTCTCGTTTCATCAGCCATGACTGGATAGAATCCCAAGTAGTTCGTACTTTTATTTTCATTGTGGACAACTGAAAATATACAATTACGAATTACTTAAGCGATTTTGTTTTTCAGCCAGAAAAAAATAGGTGCTAAGCGATCCATATTAAAAAATTGGAACTCGACAGGCATAAGTCGACTTAATTTGTACCGCCCTCGAAATCACAAATATACATTTATACAGTTAACTGCATTAGTTTGTACGTATTTTACAACCGGGCAGCGTGCTAGCCTATATTCAAAAGCGACCTTATTTGTCAGCCTGTGTGCAGAATGGTCTCTACTAAACTACTCTATCAATTTTTCGTTTACCGACCTGAAAATTGATATATACAGGATTTGGACCTCAATTTGGTTTTTAGCCGGTAAAAATAACTGCTTGGAAATTAGAACTTGGCAGGCGTAAGTCAACTAAACGTGATATCTGAATGTACATATATTTATACGTTTAACTACATTTATTTTTAACGTTTTGATATTCATATGGACTTAGGTAGAAATAAATAAATAACGCTGAAAAGCTATCTGTTTCGGTTTCGATTCTAGCTGATGCCACCAAAGTCATATTGTCCTTTATCTTATGAAATGACTACTATACATGGGATACAATATAATAATCAAAAGAGAATTGGCGCTATAATAATAAATACGAAATCTACATAAATTAACATATCATATTAAATATATTTTACGGCCGAGCAATACCGGGCGGCTTGCTAGTATAGCACTTTAGCCCGGCTTTAGATATATAGGCAGCAAGTCATCGTCAAGGCATGTATGATTGACTACGACTGAGTTTTCTTTTTTCTTGGTTTTTCTGCTATTATGTGTATGTTTTATATTGGAAATTTATTTCCAAGTGTATGATATGTATTAAACTACTTTTTTGTTAATGTGATTGTTTGCGTGGGTAATATCTATCTATCTATCTATATATATATATATATATATATATATATATATATATATATATATATATATATAAAAGTGAAAATGTGTGTGTGTGTGTGTGTTTACATTTCCCTACCAAATAACTCTCTCAATTTTCGATCTAAAGACTCGAGGTTTGACGTAACAGGTATTGAGATTTGGGAAAATCTTTTTAATCGGTTTTCAGTCAGAAATTTGGTTGTCAAGGGGTCAAAGTCCAACGATTTGACCGCTGAAACTCTGTTAAACTCCTTCGCCAATTTTGAGTCTAAACACTTGAAATTTTAAATGTAGGTTACTTGGACATGGATGAAACTTTTCAATATGATTTGAACACCCAAAAATAAATGTTAAGGGATTAAAATTAAGGTCAAAGTTTTTAAAAATTTGACCTCTGCGGTCTCTACCAAATTACTCAGCCAATTTCTTGTCTAAACATTTAAAATTTTACATAAAGAGTATTCAGAGATAGGGCAAGCTTTTTGATCGGTTTGGGTCGAAAATTGGAGCTGCCGAGGAGTTAAAGTTCAAAATATTTTACCTTTATGGTGTCTAGCAAACTACTCAGCCCATTTTGGGTCCAAACATTTGAAATTTACACATAACGGGTAGTCATGCGGCAAGCATTTTAATCAGTTTTGGGGCGAAATTTTCGCTGCCAAAAAGGTAAAAGTTGAAGACTTGATTTTTGCAGATTCTACCAAATTCCTCAGCCAATTTTGGGTCTAAAGACTTAAAATTTTAGATATAGGTAACTTGGACATGGGTAAAAGTTTGTATTTTGATTTGAGACCAAAATAATAAATGTTAAGGGGTCAAAATTGGGATCAAAGTAAAAAAAAAATTACCTCTGCGGTCTCTACGAAATTACTCAGAGAATTTTTGGTCTAAATATTTGAAAGCATACACTAAAGTGTATTCACACGTAGGACAAGTTATGAACAGTACATAGGGCCTGAGCAAAGCCGGGCTGAACTGCTAGTATATCTATAAAAGTGAAAATGTCTGTGTGCGTGTGTGTGTGTGTGTGTGTGTGTGTGTGTGTGTGTGTGTGTATGTGTGTCTGTCTGTCTGTCTGTGTACATTTCCCTACCAAACTACTCTGTCAATTTTCAGTCTACAGACTCGAAATTTGACCCAACGAGTATTGAAATTAGGGAAAATATTTTTAATCGGTTTTCGGCCAGAAATTTGGTTGTCAAGGGAGTCAAAGTTCGATGATTTGACCTTTGAAAACTCTACCAAACTCCTCCGCCAATTTTGGGTCTAAACACTTGAAATTTTAGATGTATATTACTTGGACACGAATCAAACTTTTTAATTTGATTTAAACGATGTTTCCTCCCCGTTGCCAACGTTAATCTTGAAAAAGATTAAATAAATGTTAAGGAGTCAAAATTGAGGTCAAAGTTTTAAAAAATCTCTACCAAATTACTCATTCAATTTTTAGTCAACATTTGAAATTTAACATGAAGTGTATTCAGATATAGAGCAAGCTTTTTAATCAGTTTTTGGCCGAAAATTTGGCTACCAAGGGGTCAAAGTTCAAAAGATTTGACCTTTGCGGTCTCTAGCAAACTATTCAGCTAATTTTTGGTCTAAACTTTTGAATTTTTACATAAAGGGTATTTAGACATGCAGCAAGCTTTTTAATCAGTTTTTGGACGAAAATTTGGCTGTCAAGAGTTGAAAAGTTGAAAGAGTTGCAGACTCTACCAAACTCTTCAACCAATTTGGGGTCCAAATATTTGAAATTTTAGATGTATGTTATCTGGACATGAGTCAAAACTTTTTAATATATATATATATATATATATATATATATATATATATATATATATATATATATATATATAAAGAGATTTTTATAGGTACATAATTTTATAAAACATTTGAACAATACCGAACGTAGTGCCATTATTAATTGTTGACGGCTTGGGTTTTTTTTTTGGGGGGGGGGTTCCCCTATAGTTTAAACATAAACCATCAAAGAAGAAAATTACAAAAAGAAAACCAAAATACACTTCTAAAGTATATTTCTCCTAAGCTCTAATTCTATGTTTAACAAATATAAATTAGATAAAAGGGGTAAAGAATGGGTGGGACAGAAGAAAACCCTATCGAGACGTCTTTCAGCCAACCTTTTTCAAGAGTAACGTTGGCAACGGGGGGGGGAATATCGTTTAAAACGTGGTCAAAAGACCATAGATTATTAACGACGGTTAAAAAAAATTGTATGGGGGATTAGGAGAAAAGGTCTACAATCTCAACGAATACCCATAAGTTCCAAATTATATGTATATTCTCTTGGTTTATACAGAGACGGTTGGCATAAATTAATGGATACTGCCTCGAGAATTTTTAAGTGAATTCTCGAGCGCGCTCTGTGTAAAATCGAGAAAGTTTCATCAGTGTATCTGTCAGTGCAGATCTGGAACTGTAATAAATGTTCACCAATGGCCGACTTATGAGCTTGTAAAGGCCCGGATGTTGGCCATATTTTTTTTTTTTTTTTTTTTTGCCTACGTATCGGAGGGGGGGGGGACATGTTGGAAAATTCTAACCTCCAAACGTTGAATGGTATGGCCTACGTAGTCAGCTTCACACTGACCGTTAAACCGATAAACAACCATATTATATTGAATGGTAGGGATACCATCCTTTCGAAAGGAGGGGAAAGCATTTCTCGTCCCAAACACCGTTCGAACTAATTGCAATTTGCAATATCCTCTGATCCATTCGGGCGAAATAAAAAAAAAATAGGAGGCATTACTTTTGGAACGTCCCTCGTATATATAAAGTATACGACTTTCAGGTTGTCTGTGTATTTTTGTTTAACTCCCGAGCAACGCTTGACAGATACAACTCGTTTGTATATAAATAAATCATCGTTTTTATGACTTTCTATTTCAACAATACCCAACTAAAAGTCCACGTCAGATTTTTCCGAAATGAGATGAACGACTTTATTTGAAGGTTTCGCTCTTACGTGGGAATGAGACAGGCTAAAATGTTGTAGCATGGGAACTGCTAAAACAAACAAACAAACAACAACAACAACAAAGCTTTTAGAATACAATACAAGCACGCATGTAAATATATAACGTTTGCATGAAGCGAAGTTAACTTCAAACCAGTAAGACTCCCATGCCAATATATAATCCAGCGCCTACAACGAGGAGATTAATCGGAAAGATTAAACATCCTGTGATCATTTCTGAATTATTCAGCCAATTGGATTTTTCCCACGTAGAGGAATTAACGTAAATTAAATAAATTAATTCATAGAAATGAATTAGATAAATTACAAATATCAAAAGATATGGACGAGTTTGTATTGTAACAGAGCACAGGCGTGTGTATAGCAGCAGCAGCAGCAGTAGCAGCTGTACGGCAGCCAACATATGCAAATGACCGAGCCGTGTGTGAGTTAACGTCACAACGTGGGAGAAGGAAAGAAAAACTTATAAAAAAAAGGAAAGCGTGGCCCGAGAATATAATTATTAGAGAACTTAGCTACTTTAAAAAAATGGAAAATATTGCATTAATAGTAATATATATATATATATATATATATATATAACATAACATAACATAACATAACAGGGTTATATATAGGTGTGTGGAAATATTGTTTTAAAATGGCATTTTCAATGTAAGATTAAAATTAAGCATGACGCAAAAGAAGAGTCTCAAATCTAATAGGCCCAGGACAGGTACAGTTTTCTAACCTGAACAGATTTGCATCACTTTTACGTCAACCTACAAAGATTGGAATCAAGATACAATTATACTAAACGTTACGTCTTGAATCCTTATTCTAATGTTCCTATTTACTTGCCTCCCCACGAAGGCAGAGTTAGACACAAGGTCGGTTTTTAAAGTGGGCGAAATCCAGCTTCTCAAAAAGGGGAACCCTAGATAGGAACAAAAGTAAAAATTGTTTTAGTCATGAAGGATTTCTCCTCCGCTGATGAGGACAGAAAAGATGAAGTGTAGTATCAGACTAGATAATATACTGTGATCTTTGTCTGAAGGGCATACAGTTTCTATTTACTTGTCTCCCCACGAGGGCAGACTTAGACACAAGGTCGGATTTTAATGTGGGTAAAATCCATCTCCTCAAAAATGGACATTTCGGATAGGAACAAAAGTAAAAATTGTCTCAGTCATGAAAGATTTCTACTGCATTGACCGAAGTCAGAAAAGAACCAATACTGCACTTTGATCTTGGCCTGAAGGTCATACAGTTTCAAATTACATGGTTGATATTTCTCCTACTACATTCCAGGGTCGGAAAGTGGAATCAAGAAATTAGCTCCCAAGAGGAGAGGCACTCTGATCTGCAAAAAGTACCTGGGCAGCCTCGTCGGTAAGAGCGCCTCAGGCGATTAGCAATAATCTAACTCCTCAAAGAGAGAAAGCACGGCCTGGGAAAGTGAAGCTCCCAGAACTGCACAGAACTTTACCCCCACCACCAAATCAACTGGGACCGGATCATTACAAGATTGTTCTAATCTCTCTTTATTTTCAGGTCCCAGGATAAAAATCCCTTTTCGAATTACGTGGTTGTATTCTAGAAAATGTTTAAAATTTAAGGCTTAAGCTTAAGGAATCTTTAAAAGAACTTGAAATTCAAGGAATTTTGCTTAATTGGTGTCAAATGACGATGGATCAAATTCAATGTATATCTAATATATTTGTATTTTCAAATTTTTCCAATTATGCCCCTTAAAACTCTTTAAAATACTCCAAAGAACGGAAATTGGAGCAATATTTATTAATAGATGTCCAGAAACTATCTTATATAAATAGTAGTGTTAGGGCGATCAAGCAGAATCGGGAATCGGAAAAAATCAAAACCTTGGGGGGGGGGAGTATCAGAATAAAAAAAAATATGTGTCTATTTTCTATTTCCCGATGCCAAAAATGATTCTTTTGTCTTTTTTTATTTGATTTTGTTTAAAACAAAGTCTTCTACTGCCGGTGATAATAGAATAATAGTTATTTATTAATTTTAAACTACCAGTAAAACTAAAATCTCTAGATCATCCCCCATAAGTCTTTATTCTTACGTTTGAAAAAATATATGCGCATTTAACATGTGTTTTTACGGCAATCGGGGAAAATAACAGCTCTATATTTAGAGATTTATAAGAATCGGACTCGGAATCAGTAATTTCATCGGAATCGGGGAAAAATATTAGAATGGTCCCATCACTAATAAATAGAGATCTTGACTGACCGTCTGTTCACCATACTTTTTTTTTTGTTAAATTTGATAAATACAATGCATAGTTTTTCTCTTTTGTAATTAAACTAGTATTTAAAAAATGGAAAATATTGCATTAATAGTATATATATATATATATATATATATATATATATATATATATATATATATAATATTCCACAAATTAAGCAGAAGCGATTGGAGGAAATCGAACCCGAAACCTTGAGACGTTCAGTCTAAGACTTTACCAAATGAACTATTTGACCTTTCTTATGAATAGAAGTAAATACATTAACAAAACAATTATAGCTTTGGTGTGACGTCATAGATTTATAATTTAACGTCATGTTTGCAAACATGAATTCAAACAATAAAAAACAATAAAATAAAAAGACATGAAGGATTTTTTCTCTGCTGTATGGATAAACATTTGTTGCATGCTGGTCTATATACTAGCGTGGCTTTCTTCAGTCTTAACAGACTATGAATAGCCACTGTAAGGGAGCCTGCACGTGGAATTTTTTTGTGGCAAGAGTTGTGCAATCTCCAACCTGAGACGGTCTTGTTAAATACCAGTGGCAAGTGGGAGTTCAGAACGACTGGAAACAATGTCGAGATAAACTGTGAGCACATACAGTGCCTCGAATTCCCAAATGGTCACCCATCTGATAGTAGCCAGGCTCAACGGTACTTAACTTTGGTGATCTGGTGAGAACCGGTATGTCAACGTGATTAGGCCGTACATGCTGGTCTTTATAGCATGCGTGCATATAACGTCTCGTTTGTGTGTGTAATTGTATCCTGACATTGATAAAAGCGTCTATCATAGTCAATGTGTGTAGGAAGTGTCTATCTTGTGCTATGTGCGTATGGGTGTACTACCTCGACTATCGTATTACGATGGCCGTGGTGCAACACACACAATGAAACAGTTGATTTTCGTCAGTCTGTTTAGTGCACGGGCAAAGACCATGCCTCCCTTCGTTGTGTTGTCGTCTCTACCGTTATTCAGTTGCATCTCTCCCTGAAGGAAACCAAACAACAATAGGTTATATATTTGATATAACTTTATTCCTGACTTCCCATCGAAGATGAAAGACGTTGTAAGTTATGTAATTTATGTTAATGTCGCATTTCTCCCTGCTTCCAAAACACGGACACGATATCTTTCATGCTAACTTGTCCAACTTTCCCAGTCTGACTCCAAACTCTAAAACTTTACGTGTCTCTTCTAAACTATCTCATTGCCTCGTTAGAACACGTAGCATCTCCGTTGCTTATCTTCTAACATGCTTGTTTGTTTTAACATTCCAACGTTAACATTCCCACGTTAACATTCCTACGTTAACATACCCGATATATATTTTCTAAATATTCTACAACAACGATCACACTAATAATCGTCCAGGTTACTTAGCATCCTCTGACAATGCTCTATATCACGCATTATCAATAGCGATAGTAATTGTCTGTATTTTTTAGATGAGGTGTTTTCATTTATTGAGATCGTCGGACTGACTTCCCCATCTTGGTTGTTATAGTCACAACGTTTCGGCCGTTTTGCCCTCCGGCCTTCATCAGGTGTTTTGTATCGAACTGGGGAACTGTTTGTTAGGAGTCTCGAACCCAACCCTTTATTATTATTACGGGGGTACCGTTGGAAATTATGCTAACAGTCCAAAGTAATTTATTCTATTTTATTTTAACTAATACTATGTACTTCTTTCTTTTTTTCTTTTTTTTTTTCTTTTTTTTTTTTTTTGTTTACTTGCTTCCCCACGAGGGAAGAGTTAGACATGAGGTTGTTTTGTAATGTGGGGCAAACCAGCTCCCTAAAAGGGGCACTCTGGTCAGTAACAAAAATAAAAAAAAATGTATCAGTCATGAAGGATTTCTTCTCCATTGACCGAGACCAAAAAATTGTAGTGCAGCATCTGAAGAACAGATGCTACACTTTGATCTTGTTCCGAATGTATGTACTTATTTCACAAAGATATAATTCTTCCAAGCCAGAAAAAACTATACGACCAAGATGGGGGGGGGGCATATATTTTCAAATCTAATAAAAATAGGAGATATATGAATTTAACGAAGGGTTTCCAATCCCTTTTTATTCCACTTGCATACAACTAAATTAAGCTAAAGTACGAAGGTCGTTCCGAAAGTAAAGCGTCCTATTTTCCCCCTCTTTCCCTCTTTCTCTCTATCTCTTTCTTTTCTGTATTTTTCCCACGCTCTCTCCCCCCTCTGTCTTTCTCTCTCTTTTCCCCTTCTCTTTCTTCTTCCTTCGTCTCTCTCTCTCTCTCTCTCTCTCTCTCTCTCTCTCTCTCTCTCCATATATGGGCTAAATACGAGAGTTATTCCAAAAGTAGTTCATACTATATTTTTTTACTCAAAAAGTTGAAGAGCTACGAGGATGGTAGTGGTACCATTAAAACGAGCAACCTTTTGTTCCTCATAATTTATTTTTCTACATAGTCACCACCATTCTTAATGTCCTTTTGCCAGCGATGAATGATAGCTGTGCATGGGCGGCCAGACCACGCTTTGTGATATGGGGGCCGTTCCAAAAGTAAAGTCTCCTCTTTCTTTTTTTTAACTTAAAATGTTGAAGAGCTATGAAGATAGGTGCAATACCATTAACATGAGAAACTTTTTGTGCTCCAGAATTTATTTTTCTACATAGTCACCACCATTCTCAATGCACTTTCACTTGGAATTCAATAATGCACACCTACTTGTTACACACGGCTATGGCAGAGTTTGCTTTCTTAGAGTTCCATACCGTCAATATCTGCAACAGAGGGATGAAACTTTCAGTTTAGTCAACACAAAAATATACTTTGCAATCTCCTTTGATCCATGCGAGCGGAATAAAAAATAGGAGGCATTACTTTTGGAACACATCAATTTGAAACCCTTTGACATCTAGCCGTGTTTCACAATTCATAATGATCGGTTAATTAGTTTAGGAATCAATCCTATGCATACAAACACATAAGCATAGAAGCACACTTAACTTTATAAAAGTAGAGATTTGAAATATAACTGAATCCATATTGATTAGGTTTGTGGGATAGTTTTGTCGCATATTCGTCAAATCTGTGTCCTTCAATCTATTTGCTTGAGAAAAATTAGTTGGTTTTATTATTTTTTTTTTTTTTCTCCATTCACAAAAGAAACCGCATTTTACAAATCATTCGGTGCTATGCAAATAATTCTCTTGATCTTCGTTATGTGAAAGCTGTGTAAACATCTCTACCTACAACAGGACTATATATATATATATATATATATATATATATATATATATATATATATATATATATATATATATATATATATACGTGTGTGAAAATAATGTTTTAAAACGGTATTTTAAATGTAAGGGTAAAATTAAGCAGGATCTAAAAGTAGAGTCTAAAATCAGGTAAGTACCAACCTCTGTCCCATCACCACAATGTCGCAACTCTGTGCCTGTTTTACAAGTACTTTACTTGATTGTGCTCTGATGAATTCATAGCTCCCTCGACATACCTCCGATTAACCTGACAAGCAGCCAAATCCCATCCCTTCACTGCTGCAATCTCTAGATGCCGGAAAGATTTCTACTATAATAGTTTCTTTCCTCTGATTGATAGGCTTTGGAATTCCCTCCCTGTTTCCTGCTTCCTTGACTGTACTAACGTGCATAAGTTTTAATGTAATGTGAACAGACATCTCACTGCTCAACTCCCTACAGCCCCTTATTAGATACGATCCCAAAAAATAGCTCTGTACGTCCAAGTGCCAATACGCTTTATTTGGGGTGAAAAAAATGTTTAAAAAAAAAAGCAGGGTGGTGGAAAATTCGATCAAGTCTCAGATTAGAGGGGTTTTTTTTTTGGGTTTTTTTTTACACAGGAGTCACCACTTATCAAGGCCCAGAGGCCACTCGAGGATAAGGGTTAATGAGTATACATTAGCCAATATGATTATAGCGTAGTAAACATAAGCAGTGGAAATTTCATCAAATTAAGTATAAAACTATTTTTTTATTGTTGCCAGGTTTAAGTTTTAGAGATGGCATTGATAAAGTTGGGTACACATAAATTGCATGTTGTTTCAACATTACTTAAACTTCGGGCTTTAATTCCTGTTTCTTCAAACGCCTGGAATGCTCAACAGCAGGGAGGTCTCTCTTCAAATTCCAACAGTAGTCAGCCATCATGACTGCATCCCAGCGACTCTGATACCTGGTCTCCATCTCTTTCCGCGTCCTGATGGAATCTCTCCCTACTCATCATTCATTAAATCCAGGTTCTCAAGAAACCTGAACATACATGAAAATAGGTTGCATATCTTGACGCTCATGTTGCAGCCCAGATTTTTGAAAGCAGTCAGCAAGTTGTCGACAAGTTCTGCATAGTTTCTTGCCTTATTGTTGCCAAATAAGTTCTTCACTCACAAAACAAATACGTTCCCAGTTCTACTTTGTTCATTGAGTTTTCAAACTCTGGATCTGATGAGCTGCTGAATCTGAGAACCGTCAAGATTACCAGCTTTCAAATCCTCTATGGTCAATCCTGGAAAAGCCTGGCATGAGTAAGTGAATCAATCATCTTCTTTGTCCAGCACGACAATGAAAACATTCCGCAACACACATGAATTGAAAACACCCGTACGGGCACGGATGGAGTTTCCTATACACTTCTTATGGTGGCTGCTCCATTAACTTTAGTTTTGATCCACCAACCTTATGCTTTGCCAGACCAATTTTTTGTAAGATTTCAAGATTTTATGACTTCAAACTGATCCCTTTTCGACATAGTCACCCAGAACTATCAGATCTGAATACTTCTTATCATTAAAATAATCATTTTTAATCAAAACAATTATTCGACATGGTATTTTATCCTCACCAACTTCTTCTAATCTGCATCACACATGCATACACTGGCACAAAAACGTAAAAAAAAAACAAAAAAAAACGACTTGTGGCCCTAGCTTAAACATTTGACATGATTGAGCAAAACTAATGTGATTTTTGGATTCAGCACATCAGATTCGTCCTAAATCAGCTGAAAAAAACACAAACAACAAATTTGTTATTTATTTATTGCTACTATCCACATCCTTCCCAGTTGTTGTTTCATGACGTTTCGGCTTTTGTACTAGTACATTTCATGATGTGAAATCATGAATAGAAAGTTAGAAATGAGACGTGATGAAAAAAAAAAAAATGGTCTGCCTCCTTTGGCCTATGAACAGATTGCAAACGGGTGAGGGAACTACGAAATGTTTAAAAGAATAGTTGCACAAAATACGAGCTATTGAGTGACAATGATGTTGTTTTTTTTGGGTTTTTTTTTACTTGTAGTGTTTCCTGGAGTCTGAGTGACAACAAGTCTCCTCAAACTTCTAGTACTTTCCACCTCTTTTGATAACCTTTTGCAAAAGAATTTGCGCTATTGCAACAGCTGCTTACCATTGATTTCTCATTGGTGGCAACCATTGGTCCTCACTGGAATTTGGGTGGCAATAAGCCTCCCCAAGATCCCAGTCATCTTTGCACCTAGTCAATGGAGGTCTGGCTTTCTCTCCTCGGTCTTTCTATCCTCCTTGACCCTCATTATTTGGTATAGTGCTCATTGATAGTGATACACACACACACACACACACAAAAAAAGGGGGGGTAGTGGTATCTTACAACTATACAGTTTCAGTTTACATTATTATTATTATTATTATTATTATTATTATTATTATTGAAATCACTCCAGACAAAGCATAAAGCCACTTGATGTAAGGATTTTAAAATCCTCCTACTCCAATGTTAAAGATTTGCCAACGATAAGTGTTAGATGGAATAGATTTTGACCCAGAAAACAGCAATTCTTTCCTCTAAACATCACTCATGGAATGTGAGGAGTAAAGGGCAAAATAAGGAAAGTGAGAGTTACGAGGCTGTCGATGCACATGTTTTATTCTTGTTTTAGATTAGCGGTTAAAAAAAGGGTGGTATCTTATGTTATTAATAGGACAGAGACTGCAACATGGTAGGCGTGTGTAAGAAAGTTAAGAATTTTTAAAGATAGAAGAAAGAAAACGTTATTAAAAAGGAAAAAAATGCTGCATGCTGGGAGTGAACTTGTGAATATTTAAGTTCACAAGCAAACCCTCGATTGGTTGGACCAAGACGTCACCGATGTTATCACATTGAAAATTTAGCTTTTTCAAAATGAAACAATGAATCGACTGTTCACGCGAGCGCGATTAACAAACAGCATTAAAACCAAGATTTTTACCTGACCCTCCCCTTCAAACAAAACGACATTTCTTCATGAAATAATTGACGATTTTTTTCTAATTTTTCGATATTATGTGTCCAAGAGACTTTCGAATATGGTAAAAATCCATTCTTTTTTTTTTTTTTTTTTAATTTTAGTGTATCATCGTATCACGTGAGGTTATAGATTTCTGAAAACATTTCATATTTGCTAAGTAAGAAGTATAGTATGGATAGCAATAGATAATGGCCAGTTGTCTAACATAGCATTACTTCCACCACAAAATAAAAAAAAGAGAAAAGAAAGGTTGGTTCTTGTCCACAATTTACCCTATATTTAAAAGAAAAATATTAAAGAAAAATCTGTATGATTTACGTACCGTGACGAAACAAAAATATCATATTCCAAAAATCACATAAATTGATCAAGTAGTTTTGATTTTTAATCAGAGAATCAAATTTTATGAGCATTCAAATAGTGACTGGCACCCACTATTTTGAAAAAAAAAAATGTAAAAAAACTCAATAATAATTCATACTTACTAGATTTATGTTGTAATGCATATGAATTCTCATTAAACGCTTGAAAATTAATTTTTTTTTATATATATATATAAAGATAAAACTATTTGATTAATTTATGTGATTTTTTGAAATATGACATTTTCGTTTTGCTAAGGGTATGCTTTTAGCCATTTTCTGTTTTTAATGTAGGGGAAATTTTGGGCAAGAACCGAAAGGTGTGATGCACATGACAACAACAAACGGAAAAGAAACTTGTGTGTCTCTGGTAGTTGTAGAAGACAGGATCAGTGCCGCATAGGTGTAGGAACGGAAATGATGATGATGATGATGATGATGATGATGATGATGATGATGATGATGATTGTATTGTAAGGTGCCTAAGTGTTGTGGGCAGAACTGGAAACGTCTGCTAATCATAGATGACAAGATCGCTACTGCATACTTGTAAATAGGAAAACACTATTATACTAAATGATGATGATGATTATGATGATGATGATGATGATGATGATGATGACGGTTAGTAGGATTTGAAACTGGTTTTAGTTTTTGTCATCGTGGATCAGAGCTGGAGGTATACTGATACTACTATCATTGTCATTGCCATGGTGCGGCACCGTTTCATGGTCAAGCAAATCTGTGTTCAAGGCCCAAGTAACTGCCACGTGTCAAAAACGCCCCTCTTTTATACAGTTAATGAGCTGCTGCTGATAGCATTGTCCTGATGTCACGTGATTGATCAGCAGGCAGGGTGATGCACAAGTAGAGATAGAGGCGTTGTCTATCCCTGTCACATGAACTGTAGCTCTCAAAAGATAAGCACTCGGTTTTGTTATTAAGAGTGCTGAGTTGTAATCACAAGTACGATTGCAGTGTTAAATAACAGAGAGGCAAAAAACAATGTTTTAATGATGGCCAAGGACAATAGTGACTGGCGCTGAGAAGAAATATACGCACATAAAAAAGGAAAAATGTTGGCAACTGTTTTCTCATTGGACGAATCGCATTGCTCCACTTATAACAGATGCGGAAAGCTACATACAGAGAAATAACCGCCTCATTATCTTTAATGTTGTAGGATGAGTCTTCTCGCTGCTTCGGTTGCTTAAAAACCTGGGTAGATGTACCAGTCAAGAATTCGTTCTCGACAATCAGGCCAACAAGTGCAAGGGCAGAAACTAGCCTAGTACCTGTTGTATGACAACTGGGTATTATCTAGGAGGTCAACATTTCCAGACCTTGCCATCACACTTTCAGGTGGAGCAAGTTTATTGTTTGCTGCTTGCGGCGCCCCTAACGGGGAATGCTGACCGGGATGGCCAAGCAATTTTTGCTGGATCAGAGTGCTTCTTCTTTAGGGATGTTGACTTGACATCTCAATCTTCCGACCTTGTGTCACCTCTTGCTTTTGCGGGAAGCAAGTAAATATCTACATGCAGAGAAGTAGTCACTGGAATAATCATAGTAAAAATAACACTCACAAAAGCACCAAAACGATTCTATCATATATAACGAAGGCACTGTTTAAATAGAGAAGTTTGAGTGACACTTCTAAAAATCTGAGCTGACCTCAAAGACGGAAATCGATGAAACCACGTGACTTGCTGACACAGATTTTATTTCTTTGTTTGGCAATACTTCAAGCAGGGAAGACATGTTTAGTATGCCGTCCCCAATGAAATCCCACGTGCACACAAGGGATGAGTGTAGCAAGGCGAGCTATCCATCTATTTATATGTCTGTCCCCCCCCTCTCTCTCTCTCTCTCTCTCTCTCTCTCTCTCTCTCTCTCTCTCTCTCATGTGAACAATAATAAAAACCACACACTGATGGGTTCTGTGACTGTTTCTTAACAGAGTAGTAGTAGTAGCAGTAGCAGTAGTAGTAGTAGTTGTAGTAAGAGGAGGAATAGGAGAAGGGGTGTTTCTGACTATGAAATAGTGGGAGATGGTTGGTTGGTTGGTTGTTTTTGTTTTACGGCATATCAACCCTTTTCAGGTTATTTAATGCCGAATCCAAAGATTTTGAAGAAAAACTTTTTTAATAGAATATATTTGTTGTTTTCGCATCGGTTTCTATTTAACCCATAGTTGGGACCCTAACAGGTACTACCACTCCGGGCCAGAGTGGACCTGGGAGCAATGGCAATTAAAGGGTGGCTCCACACTCCCCCAAGCCCGCAAGCTGGCGCCTCACCACCGGATATAGTTTAAGGTCATATCCAGAACCAGTGGGAGATAGATATGCCAATATAACACGTAGAAGGGTGAGATTGCAGTGGGTTAGGCTTTGTGAGTTGAGGTAATTTTGTTCATTATTAATGAATCAGCATCTATCAAGGCTAAAAGCCACTCGAATATAAGGATTAATGAGATTGATCGAGCGTCAGTTAAATGATGAAGAATATTATGAGAGGATACCAGTGGTTAGGTGAGAGAGTTTATAATGAGTGTTAGTGTTTTTTTCCACGATCTGAACGGAGGTCAACGGCTTAAGAATGATTTATCTCCATGACGAAATATCTCAAAGGCGATCATAGTACTCTCATGAATTAAAAATCAGAAGTAATGGCAAATGAAAATGGGTCGAACTCTAATATCTTTCATTTTTCTTTTGTTTAGTGGCTAATCCTGTACTGAATGCAAGGATTATTTGTGGTGCTTATTTATTAGTGTTGGGGCGATTAATTAGAATTGGAATTGAAGAAATCGGAATCAGAAAAAAAAAAAAAAAAAATTAAATAATGGTGCCTGTTTTCCACTTCCAAAAAAAAAAAATTATTTCTTTTTTTTTTGTTGTTGTTTGAAATTTCATTTTCCATTGCAATTTATAACGATAAAATGAAAATTATTTTGTTTTTTAGTTGTTTTTAAACTATTAGTAAAAACGCTGTGGATCATAATAATTAGTTTCGGTAAACATAACACTAGAAGAAAGAAAATGAATCTATTTTCATAATCGCCGATTGTATTGTCTCCTACCATTGAGACAAGGGAGATAATTCAAGTCTGAAACTCCCTCCTGTGAATTCAGCTGTAAATGTGCAGAAAAGGGTAGGTAAGTCTACATAGGTAAACCCAAATAAAGATAATACAGACAGAATGGTGTGAGTGGATGAAAATAAAAAATTGGCACAAGTGAAAAAGATGAAAATCTTACAATGAGTTTATGAAATCATTATTAATAATTATGAAAAAAATTCCCCCCTCCTCCCTAAGTATACTTTTACTTTTGTGAAAATATATACACAACTTTTACAGTAATCCGACCCCCCCCCCCAAAAAAAAAAACAACTTTATAAGTACATATTTAGAAATTTTACAAGAATTGGAATCAGAATCGATAATTGTGTCGGAATCGGAAATTTAGAAAAGAATCACTAATTTTATTGGAATCGGGAAAAATATTAGAATCGTCCCATCACTATTACTAATTATTTATATTAAGATACATGCGGAACACTGCAGTTCAAAATCAAATCACAGAAAAACAAATAAGTATTCTTACTTATCTGTTGAAAATATTCGCGGACTTTAAAAATTACGGAAAATTACTGAGTAGAATTTTAGCAATAAATAAAATCTATTTTGTGCTCATATTTTATTTTTTATTATACGTTGGATTGACACCATTCTGAGCCTTTTTTATTTATCCTTTATTCACAAGAGTTATTTAAAAGGGGAGATAAGTCAGTTTTCCTAGAATGGACATACTTAATCGCTTAAAAAAATGTTAACCTTTTTAAAACGAATTCATGTCTTCTTTTCGTTAGTTGCTTCCTCGGAAATGTTTAGTATCATTCTTGATCTTCTTGCAATCATACATGCTATATAACAACAGTTACCGTTAACTTCCGTATGCATCTCCCTACACTTTCTAGATTTAAACTTTTCTCTGAGGTCTTTAAGACTCAGATAACACATCTATTATATCATTCTCATATCATGAAACACATATCCTCAACTCCCACATTTCACTTCCATAAATCATGGTATTGTGCACATATGCTGAATAAACACTTATTGTAGGGAAATATTTATTAATCTACAAAACATGTACAATTGCAAACTCAAGACAAGGCATAAAGCCACTTCATGTAAGGAAATAAAAAATGTAGTAATTCAAGGTCAAAAACTTGTCAATGATAAGATGGTTAGATAGAAAAGATTCTGACCAAGAAAACAGCAATTCTTCCCTCTTTGTCAGAAACATCGCTCCTGGAATGTGAGGACTAAAGGACAAAATAAAGGAAGCTAGAGTTACGCGGCTGCTGAAAATAAACCTGAGATCCACTTTCTATTCTTTTTTGTACATGCTAGCATGTATTAAACATGTTTTAGAAATTAGATTTCAGTCTAACCTATCTCTGGACAAGTCTTTATTTATCCCTCTTTCTCTCAAATACACCCTTATCATTTTCATGCATGTTTTTCTTTGCCTTTCTTTGCTAACTGGCCCTACTACCCCAACTGTTCTGCATCTACTAATCCAAGTACTCTGACCCATTCTTTCGGTGTGACTAAACCAATGAAGGAGGGATCACAGAAGGACGGTCTATATTGTATAACATAATTAAAAATAACCCTTTTAAAACTAATTTATGTTTTCTTTTCATTCTTTGCTTTCCCGGAAATGTTTGCTATCATTGTTGATCTTCTTGCAATCATACATGCTATTTAACAACAATTACCATAAATTTCCACACACATATCCCTACATTTTCAAGATTTAAACTTTTCTCTGAGGTCTTTAAGACTCAGATAACACACCCATCATATCATTTTCATATCATGAAAATTACCCCCCACATTTCACTTCCATGCATGATCGTGTAACGAACGGGACCCAAATGACACCGGAAAAAGAAGGAAGAAGCAATAAAGCGGTGCACTGACTCAATGGGGCAGCTGTAAACATCGCCATTGAATCAGAGTAAGGGATCACATAGGCAACCAGACATTCTATTTTTAGATATGATGCACGATTGAAGCCAAGGGGGCGAGTGACGTCATGCATGTGCCGATCGTTGGCGTAAATATAAAAAAGGGGGACGAATAAAAGAAAGATTTTCTCTCTCACTCAGTTGACATCGGCATGAAAGGGCGCATTTTCTTTATGCCCGGAAAAAAGGACTCAATCGCAATAAACGCACATGGAGTAATGATATCCCTAGGGACTCAACGGGGCATAGAGCTTAACATCTAGAAAACAACATCAATATAATCACTATAGATGGTATTAAAAGCAGAGGTGGAGAGACCTAAAAACTCGACAACGTTTCGTCCGTTTAGTGTGGGCTTTTTGAAAAGTAAAGAATGTTCAATTAGGGGTATGTATATTAAGAAGTGGGGGTGGGGAGATTACATTCGATACTTTTTCAAATTATATATATATATATATATATATATATATATATATATATATATATATCAAGGCACAGTGCTACTTTGAAGTAGGGGCTACTATCAGGGACATAGGTCGCAGGGATATTATGAAAGGAAATAAGTAGCAAGATGTCTGTTCACATTACACTTGAACTTCTGCATGTCAGTACAGTTGGGAAAGCAGAATCCCGGAAGGGAGTTCCAAAGTCTAGCAGTTCTGGGGAAAAAACTATTAGAGTAGAAGGTTTTCTTACATCTAGAGATCTCTACTGTGAAGGGGTGGGATTTAACTGCTTGTTGGGTTTGTCGGTGGTATTTACGTCTAGGGGTACAAGTGCTTGTAGTTCGTCAGAGCAGTCACCATTAAAGATACTTGTAGAACAGGCAGAGGGATGCAACATTTCGTCGATGGGACAGAGGCTGAAGCTTAGATTACAGTTCAGGATTATCAGGTTGGCGATTCTATGATATATATATATATATATATATATATATATATATATATATATATATATATATATATATATATATATAATTTGAATTGTTATTTGTACAAACAAAACATATCAACCAAGCATGTGAAATAGAAAGCTGGATAAAATGTAGCTGATCAACTTTCATTTGTTGACCTTGAGATTTATTAATGCTCCTGATTGGGAATTGCAGTCGTTTCAATTCAAAAGCACACCTGTTGGATCAATGGAATTCTTGAAACTAAGAAAATCTTCCTTTACCTTTCGCCGCTTGATGAATGGGATATTTTCTTCACAATCAGTTGTGTTCTCTGGTATAAACTTGAAGCGATCGATATTTGTTAGGGACATTATCGATACATTTTGTGTTTTATAAATGCATATGCTGGAATAGAAGTCATTTTATCTCACAGCTCATGTATTAAACATATATTTCAAACATATCCATCATTAGAACAAGTAAGATTAACATATTTATTTGATTTGGACTTCCTCACGGATGTAATCTTGCTAGTCGCAGTCCTTTGTACAAATATTATTATTATGGCATATATTCTCCAGAATTGTCTGATCTATTCCTGTAATGTTACATGCTTAAACACGGGACCCGCACATTGTATGCAGTCTACGTCGCACGGAACATAAGACAAGTAATCATTTGCCTCCATTTAAAAAAACAAAACAAAAAAAAACGACATTTATTTTCATCCGATTCTCGCCAAGTGTGACTTCTCGTTACGGCTGTGATGTCACCAACGTCTCTAACGTGATCTTGAAGTAATCCACATCTCTAACGTGATCGTCTTCTCGAATGCGCTCTTTCTCCTTTTTATAGTCTTTTTCTTTGCCAGTGACGTCATTTCGCATGTCTTTGCATACGCACGTTCGTGCTCTGTTACATTCCATGCTTTCTTTGTTCAAGCTCATTTGACTCGTTGTTCTAGTGGTCTTCACCAATTCACTGTTTTGATACCTCATTGTGATATAAGATTCCTATTCCAGTAGATTTTTTTCTAATAACTTCAAGCTTGTGACACTGTATTCCTGCTGGATATTTTACTCTTGCTTATAGTCTTGTTGTTGTTTTTGTTCTCTTTCTTTTTTTTGTCAAGATTAACTTCAATAGTCTTGACGATAATCATCTTTCATTCTTATTAACTCCTTACATCAAGTGGTTTCATGACTTGTCTGGAGCGATTTCCATAAAAAATTACAGTCGACAATTATGAAAAACAGGCAATGTACATTATACAAAACCATAAAAGATATTTAATTGGGCTTTCGTTAAGAGTCGCGCTTTTTTGTTTACAAAGTCATTCGGTGGAAGTGACGTCAGACAAATTTTCAGGTACGGATGGCCAACACTATATATAATGTAGCTTTTTTAAGAAAAAAAGCTAATATAAAAATAGAAGTTTTATTCAAACAGTCTTATTTTGAACTTTTATTAAAAAAATTATAAACTTTATAATAAAAATATGTTTACGAACTGTTTTTTTTAATCAAACATCAGAGGTGTTGTTAATTTTCTTTTTAGATCAAACATAAAAATATAACTGTTATAAAAATATTCGTGAAATGTTTTTTGTTTAATATATTTATGAACATTTTTGTTTGATTAAAAACACAGTTCATAAATATTTTTATAACAGTTCTAGTTGTATGTTTGATGTGAAAAAAAAAAATACCAACACCTGATGTTTGATTAAATAAAAAACAGTTCATAAACTTATTATTGAGGAACAAAAAACAGTTCATAAATATATTAAAAAAAAAAAGTCCATAAATATTTTTTATAACAGTTCTACTTTTATGTTTAATGTGAAAAAAGTTACCAACATCTCTGATGTTTGATTAAAATAAAAACAGTTCATAAACATATTTTTATAATAGTCCTAATTTTGCTATAAAATTTCAAATAAAGATTGAATAAAGCTTCAATTTTTATATTTGTATTAAGAAAGAAGAAAATATACATTATATACATATATATATATATCCGTAGCTTAAAATTTGCCTGACGTCACTTCCATCGAATGGCTTTTTTTACATAGGCATCATCACTTATCAATGCCAAGAGGCCACTCGAGTATAAGGGATAAAGAGTGTACAGTAGAAATTGGACAATATAGTAATCGTTAGTAATGTAAATTCGGTAAATTTGTAAACTTATATTAAACGGCTCATCAAAAACTTGTTTACGTTAGACTTGAGGACAACCATATTGTAGTCAGCTGGAAAACAGGAAAACGGAAGACAATTCCATAGGCGTGCAGTTCTAAAAAAGAAGCTTTGTTCATGGAATCTACGTTTAGGGTTAGGAACAGATAAAGAGTGGGGATAATTATTGAAAGTGTTTTCTGCTAGACGGATGTTTCTTGTGAAAGTTTGGCGAGGGGGGAACCATAGATTGGAATTCAGTAAAGCACTTGCCATGAAAATAACGATAAAGCAGAGACAAACTCGCAACACCGTTTCTGTAAGAAAGAGGTTGCAGAGAAGAGAAAAGGACATCCCCAACGAGGAGGCTACAAAGTCTATTTTGACTTGTAAACAAAGAAGAGTGACTCTTTACGAAAGCCTTTAATTCTTACTCTACCTTTAAGAGAGAAACATTGCTTACAGGGGTTGGTGGTGAGGGGATGGATTCTTCTTTTCGTGGGAGCCCCACGAGAGAGAACCGACAGTAGTGAATTCTCACAAACCTTAGGATTCCATTTTCTACTGTAAAACATTCACAGTAAGAACTCGTCTAGCTGCAACAACAGCAAAAAACTTTCCTTGATACTCCCCCCCCCTCTCTCTTTCTGCTTAAAACCAAAATGGAACTCTTATGAACAAAGTTTTGTTTTCTTAGGACTTCCCATCTGTGGAACAAAATAACATGAGGATGCTTCCCCACTGACTACAACATCGTCGTTTTCAAGTTCAATATAAACAAATACTTGTTGAGCTGTCCTCTTGGATAATCAAAATTCCACTTATCGATTCCAATCCTCTCATGGTGTTATTCATTATCCAGCTAATAGGCTCTTTAACGATTATACTCCATGAATATATCTGAATAAAGATGTATTTTCTTATTATTTTGTTTAAGCTAAAGATGGGTCATCCTTCCGGATGTCAGACATTCACCTGCTATATATGAATATTCCAAACCGAGAGATCTTTTTAAGATTCTAACTGACACTTTAAGTGCAATTGTTTAAATCTCTCCTGCACTTAGTTCACCAGGTATATTTGCCAGATAGTTTACAAAATTCTTTTTCATGAGTCTAGTTGCTCCTATAATTACTGGAATGATGGAGATCTTCCTAAGATTCCAGTTTCTTTTCATGTCGTACATAAGACCTCGGTATTTCGTTATCTTTTCCCTTCTCAGCTCTGTTTAAGCCAGCATCATTTGAGAGACACGTATGTGTATTTAAATGTATATGTATTTGTGGCTGTCGGATTGAATTTCTTTTTATTCATAACGTGATAATCGAAAGATTATAATCGTCATCAGTTATAAAATAAGCACACACACACACACACTCACATACACACACACACATACACACACATACACACAAAAACACACACATACACACAAAAACACACACACATACACACACACACAAAAACACACACACACAAAAACACACACACAAAAACACACACACACAAAAAAAAGAACACACACACACAAAACACATACACACACATACATACACACAAACACACACACACACATAAACACACACACACATAAACGCACACACATACACCCAAAGACACACACACAAAAACACACACACAAAAACACACACAAACACACAACATTTATCATTCATTGTAAGCTAAGAACAGCTTCTGTTTATTTAACATTCGATAAAATTGCAACAATTTCCCTTTTTGCTATAATCTATTCCATCGATAAGTTTATGTATACATCCTTATGTTCTTAGTCACTTGCCTCCCCACGAGAGCAGAGTTAGACACAAAGTCGATTTTTAATGTGGAGAAAATCCAGCTCCCCCAAAAGGGGCACTCTGGATAGGAACAAAAATAAAAATTGTCTCAGTCATGAAGGATTTCCCATCCACTGACCGAGGATAGAGAAGTTGAAGCATAGTATCAGAACAGATACTACACTTTGTTTCTAGCCAAAATACCAAGTCAGGTAAAGGATACTGTGTCTTAACTGGGTTCGTGGCCTAATGCATAAACGTATGTTTCCATTTCTGTCTTAGGTGTCGTCTTTGCTCATCTGTTGTCCGTGGTTTTGTAACCAACATCTGCTTCACACATATCATCGGTTCGTTGTTTTCTATCTCCGATGCAATACTGTTAATTTAAATTATATGCCCCACTTTACAGAACTTATTTGATTACTTTTTTTTTAATCACTGACCATTGTCCGTTGACTGGCGTTATATGAAAATAACTCCAGAATTGCAGTTTACAAATTTTCCAGATAACTGTTTCGAATAATCCTTCGACTTTGTCAATGCTTTATCTTAAACTATTCGTTTCCCGCTTTATCTTTTACGAATTGAAAAGCATTAATTAATTTATTTTATTTCATTTTATTTTTTAGTCGTAACCATCCAGAACCTTTCAAATTCCAACTTGGTGCTGCTGCTGTGATTCGTGGCTGGGAAGAAGGTTTAAAAAACATGTGTGTAGGAGAAATTAGAAAACTAACTGTTCCACCTCATATGGGATATGGAGACCGCAACATTGGTGAGTCTATTTTTTGGTTGGTTGTTTTTGTTTTATGGCATATCAACCCTTTTCAGGTTATTTAATGTTGAATCCAGTGATTTTGAAGAAAAATTTTTAATAGATTTTTTTTTTTCAAGTCGGTTTTTATTTAACCCATAGTTGGTACCCTAACAGGTACTACCACTCCGAGTCAGAGTGGACCTGGGAGCAATGGCAATTAAAGGGTGGCTCCACACTTCCCAAAGCCCGCAAGCTGGGGCCTCACCATCAGATATAGTTTAAGGTCATATCCAGGATCGTCTTTTTTTTTTTTTTCATGTGGAAAATACAAGAGAAGATTTTTTAAATGGAGTCGATTTTACACAAAACAAGCTTAACATTCACGGTTCCCTCCACGAGTGAAAAATTTACTTTCACCATGATTAATGTTTGTGCATTTTTTTTTTAAATCCAAGTAAAGATAGGTATGTGTGTATGTTTATATATTTGTATGTTAATGTCCATACATACATTAACCATAAAAAAACACGTGCTGTGGACAGAGAGAGCAGAAAAGCGGAGACAGAAGTAGAACAAGTTTCACTACTCAACCTTGTCTGCCACATCTGTGGCAGACTGTGCAAGTCAATTGCTGGCCTGAAAAGTCACTTTCGAACCGATGGACCTAGTTTTGGGTGTCACTGACGATTCACTCAGCAACTGTAGTGAGGATGGTCATGAACATTGAGATGGCCAACATTTATTAAGACGAAGTAATCGTCATATATATTTGTATGTACGACATTTATACCTAATCTAACTAAATGATTATCATGGATTTTGCTAGGCATAAGGGTGCTTAATACGGACTATATTTGATTTAGGTTTTAATTTTTTGTTTTGTTTTGTTTTCTCTTATAAGTTCTGAAAGTTTCCAATTCATCTTAACATTACTTATCCTTTTTAATCCAAGGAAAAAACTGTATATTTTCCTGGGGAACTAATGTACGTCGCTGATGATTTGTTTGGTATATTCATGCCATTGAATGAAACACGTTAATTGAATACTTCTGTGACTTTGGAATGTTTAATAAAGTTTATATATATATGTGTGTGTGTGTGTGTGTGTGTGTGTGTGTGTGTGTGTGTGTGTGTGTGTGTGTGTGTGTGTGTGTGTGTGTGTGTGTGAAAGAAACAAAATCAATAATATAATAATACATTACCTTAAGATATGGTAGGTGGCATATCATTGCAGATAATTGAAACTGCAACCATGTAAATCATAGTCTGATATCTTTTCCATTCTCCAGCATTCCTGATCTTATTAATAGTAGGTTATATACACTGCCTATCTGTTACTTACATTCGAGCAACAGCTTAGATGGAAAAATCCACTCAACGTGCTCGATTTACTATGAGTGGAAACCATAACTCTTTTTACATACAAATAGGTATGTACGTATGTTTGTATGTTTGAACAGTGATTGTGGCATCAAAACCAAGATCAATGTTTACTCGACCTGTGTACTTTCTGTTTTACTTTACTCATCGGAATGTTGGACAACACAACGTCGACACTTGAAGCAACTCGAGAGATCCCATCAGAAATGCCTCAAGCGAATTCTAAATGTAAAATGGCAGTCACTGACACATGACACGGATATTTTCGGGAGGGCTGAGCGTTTGAGCATCGAAACAATGGTGATGAGGAACCAGTTGCGCTGGGTAGGTCATGTTGTTCGAACGGAGGATGTGAGGCTGCCTAAGCAGCTGTTTTACAACGAGCTAAAGTGGTAAATGTCCTCAATATCGACCAAAGAGCACTTCAAGGATTGCATAAAAGACAATCTTAAAGCTTTCAAGATTCCTGTTCAGAACTGGGAGACCCTGGCAAAATGCCGTCTCGAATGGATGAGGCTAGTTAGAGGGGGATCTGAAATTTTTGTGAGGGAAAGAATCGATCAGGCTGAACTCAAAAGAAACCTTCGGAAAGGCAATGTGTCGTTTTTGTCCATTGAATTGAACAGTTGGAAATGTGAGGCTTGTAATCGTGTGCTCCTCTCAAAAGCGGCTTACATTAACCACAAAAAAAAACACATGCCACGAGCAGAGGGAGCATAAAAACAGAGCCAGAAATCAAACAAGTTTCAACACACAACTTTGTCTGCCATATGTGTGGCAGACTATGCAAGTCAAATGCTGGCCTGAAAAGTTATCTTCGGGCCCACGGACATGGTTTGGGCGTCGATGGCGATTAACCAGAAAACTATGATGAGGTTGGTGCAGAACATTGGGATGGCTAACGTCTGTAAAGACAAAGCAATTTCCATGCAGAGTATTCACTATTGCCAGGCATAAGAGTACATAATATGGACTATATTTAATTTCAAGGAGATGGAAGAAATGTTTGACAATAAAGATACATCAGATTTGATTGAATTTTAACCATTAATAAATACAACATTTAATATTAATGAATACAACATTTAATATTAATGAATAAACAATTAATATTAATGAATAAACAATTAATATTAATGAATAAACAATTAATATAAATAAATACAACAATTAATAGTAATGAATACAATAATTAATATCATTGAATACAACATTTAATATTAATAAATAAAACATTTAATATTAATGAATACAACAATTAATATAAATAAATCCAACATTTAATATTAATGAATACAACATTAAATATTAATAAATACGACATTTAATATTAATGAATACAATAATTAATATTGATAAATACAACATTTAATATAAATGAATACACTATTTAATATTAATGAATACAACAATTACTATTTTCTTTTTTTTACACAGTGGTCACCACTTATCAAGGCCCGGAAGCCACTCAGGGATAAGGGTTATTGCAAGTACATTACGTTAGTGTGGAGATTTGATGAAGTGTTTACTTAAGGGGGCGGTTCATTAAGAATTTGTTAACGTTGGACTTGAAGATATCCAAGTTGTATTCAGGTGGGAAGCAGGCAGACGGAACAGAGTTCCAGAGGCGTGCGGTTCTAAGAAAGAAGCTTTGTTCATGGAATCCACGTTTTGATTTAGGCACAGATAAAGAGTGGGGGAAATTTTTCACAGTGGATTCAGCTAGACGGGTGTTTTTTGTGAAAGATTGGCGAGGGGGGACCAGAGATTTGAGTTCAGACGAGCACCTGCCATGGAAATAACGATAAAACAAGGATAGGCTCGCAACGTCTCTTCTCTGGGAGAGAGGTTGCAGGGTAGAGAAAAGGGCATCCCCCACTAAGCCACAAAGTCTATTTTGTACTCTGTCAAGGCAGGATAGGCTGTTTTTAGCAGCTCCTGCCCAGATATGGCAGCAGTACTCCATCCTTGGACGAAACTTGGCTTTTATATAGATAGAGAATTGCATCAGTAGTGAGATATCTTCTGGAGCGGTAGAAGGATCCCACCATCTTTCCAGCGACCTTGGCAACAGACTTGATGTACGTGTTCCATTTCAGATCAGGAGTAAAGGTCAAACCCAGAAGTTTGTCAAAACACAGGGCCTCTCCCAGACGAGAGCCATCCATCCCAATTGATGCTAGATGGGGATCAGAGCGTTGATGATGTAAGGATAGGAGTTTGGTTTTAGATGCATTAAAGGTAACCAGCCACGTCTTCCCCCACTGAATCACGCGCTCGAGATCAGAGGAGAGAGAATCAGAGAGAACTTTGTCATTTACAGCTTTTGATGTGTTGCCGTAGATGGTCGTGTCATCAGCATAGATGTCAACGAATGATTTAAGTATGTGTTTAGGGAGATCATTGATGTAGATCAGGAAGAGAGTTGGGCCCAGGATTGACGCCTGAGGGACTCCAGCATTAATACTGCAGGCCTCTGATTCTTGTCCATCGACCACTACTCTTATGAGCCTATCGGAGAGAAATGATTTAATGATTGAGAAAACATTTCCAGTTATACCGTAGCTGGAAATTCTGTTGAAGTAGACCCTTATGCCATACTTTTTCGAAGGCCTTTGATATGTCAAGAGCAATTGCCCTAGAAAGGAAGCCTTTGTCAAGAGATTCACTAATCCTGTGAGATATAACCGTCAGCACATCTGTGGTAGATCTTGCAGAGCGGAAACCATATTGTGTGTCACTAAGAAGGTTGTTTCTGCTGAGGTGGTTGACTATTTCTCTATTTAATATGGATTCCAGCAACTTACTCATAACACACAGGAGACTTATTGGTCTGTACTGAGAGGGAGATTGTTAATGTAGACATTGGTTACCTCCCTTGCTTCAGTTACATGGTTACCTCCCTTGCTTGTGGTGATATAAATAGGAGTCGGCCATCTTGGTTTAGTCAGTTCGTTCGTACAGTTTAGACAGACTACAAGTGTCTCAACAAATGGTAGCAGAGATATCCCTCTGTGTGCGACAAAACGAAAAAAAAAAAAAAAAAAAAAAAAAATTTTTTTTTTGTACAGCTTGTCTGTAGCACTAGACAGATCGGATATCGGATATGGCAACTTCGAACAAACAACCTCCATTGTTGGAGGGGGAGGATGTTTACGAGAACTGGAAACAAGACGTTGAAATGTGGTCGTTGTTCACGGATCTTTCTGAGGAAAAAAAAGGGCCAGCAGTGTTTTTGACGCTACCACCGAATATTAGAGAATATGTCCGTGAATTGCCAACAAGTGACATCGGCGGACGAGATGGCTTGAAGATCTTAATAAAGAAACTGGATGACATATATTTAAAGGATGAACACACGCGCGCTTACATGACTTTTAAGGAATTTTACACTTATAAAAGATCGTCAGGTACCAGTATAAATGACTTTCTTGTTCGTTATGAGTTTTTGTACCAAAGATTAAAAAAATTCTACA
This sequence comes from Euprymna scolopes, assembly GCF_053919585.1. NCBI lineage: Eukaryota > Metazoa > Mollusca > Cephalopoda > Sepiida > Sepiolidae > Euprymna > Euprymna scolopes. The sequence goes on along the minus strand of NC_136500.1, from coordinate 72,914,459 downwards.
TTATTCTACCGGAAGGAGTGCAAGCTTTTCTTGTTTTGAACGCGGTTAACATATCGGAAGAGAACGAAAAATTAGCGCGGACAACGTGTTCTGTTTTGACGTATCAAAACATGAAGGAATCGATAAAGAAAGTATTTGGTGACATTTATCGTGATGAAAATGTACCGGCAGTGAAATCAGAGCCCGAAATCGTCAACTATAATTATTCTAAACCGGGTAACAACAAAAGGCGTTTTCGTCGAGGACAATCTAATCCATGTGACCGAAGTGGAAACGTGTTGTTGTGTTACAAATGTCAGTCTCCGAACCATCTAATTAGAGAGTGTCCTAGAAATACGCCCAGGTTTACGGAAGCGACAGAACAAATACACATTACGTTGTTCATTCAAGAAAATATTTATTTGAACAGTACAAATGAAAAAATCTCAAATCTTGTAAAGGAAACATTTGGAATGGCAGTTTTGGATTCTGCTTGTACTCGCACACTGGCTGGCGAAGTGTGGCTTGATGTTTATTTAGATACTTTAAATGAAAGTGACCTGCAACTAGTGAAGTATACGAACTCAGACCGGAGTTTTTGTTTTGGTGATGGAGTGGCTGTCACAGCAATTAAAGTTGCTAAATTTCCGGTTACACTCGGAGGTATAAGAGTTTATATCGAAGCAGATATTGTGAAAAACGACTTGCCTCTTCTATTAAGTCACAAATCAATGAAGACAGCAGGAATAGTGCTAGATTTCCGGAAAGATATGTGCTGGATTTTTGATAAATGTATTGAACTAAAGACCACAACTTCAGGGCACTATTGTCTCCCCTTAACAAATAAGTTGTTGGATCATGGTGGTACTAAGAACATTGTATTACATGTTCAGAATTTTGGTCAGTGTTCTTTCACAGAAAAAAAAAAAAAGCAGAAAAACTTCATTGACAGTTTGCTCATGCCTCGAAGGAAAAACTTGTTTCCTTGGTTAAAAAAAGTGGCAAATTCAATGACAAGGAATTTATAAAGGCGATTGAGGAGGTTTGTGGAAACTGTCAAATTTGCCTTAGATTTAAAAAAGCTCCACTGCGACCGGTTGTGGGATTGCCTCTTGGCAATAGATTTAATCACACAGTTTGCATAGATTTGAAAGAGTTCATCCACAATGAGGTGTGGATACTACATCTCATTGATGCCGCTACCAGGTATTCAGCGGCAACATTGATCAAAACAAAGAAGAAGGAGGAGATCATCAAAAACATCTTTATGATGTGGATTACCTATTTCGGATCTCCTGTTCGTTTTCTGAGTGATAATGGGGGTGAATTCAACAACGAACACTATAGACAGATGAATGAAAAACTCAACATAGAGACCTGTACTACTGCCGCAGAAAGTCCATTCAGCAACGGTACTGTAGAACGTCATAATTTGATAGTTGCTGAGGCAATGAAAAAAACAATTGACGATGAGAAGTGTGACCCTGAAATTGCCTTGGCATGGGCTATTTGTGCAAAAAATGCCCTCCTCAATTACTCTGGACACAGTCCAAATGAACTTGTATTCGGTTTCAATGTAAATACACCCTCAATTCTGACAGACCAGTTACCTGCTATGGAGTCCTCTACTACAAGTGACATGGTGAGAAAAAATTTAAATGCTCTCCATAGTGCAAGGAGAAACTTTTTGGAAGCTGAGTCCAGTGAGAGAATTAGGAGAGCTCTCAGGTCTAATGTCAGAACTTATGCTGATGAAGATTATGCTACCGGAGACCAAATCTATTATCGGAGGCAGGGTTTTAAAGGATGGCGTGGTCCAGCAAAAGTGTTAGGCAGAGAAGGCCAGTTTGTCTTAATCAGACATGGCGGAGCATTTTATAGGATGCATCCGTGCCAATTGATGAAAGTGAATAAAAACAACGAAAAAAGAACAAAAAAAGCTGAAATGCTGGGAAACACTACAGAAGGGAAGAAATTCATTCTTCCCTTCTGTAGTGTTTCCCAGCATTTCAGTTGAGGAGGAGGAGTTGCAGAATCAAGTGGTAGAAAGTGAAGATATAGACAGAGAAGAAGTTGTTGATAGTTCTACCAGTTTAAGAGATAAGACTGAAAAACCTGGCCGAAATAAGACCATAACTTATAAAATAAATGGAAGTGGGGAGTGGAAGAAAGGAAAGGTTATGTCAGTACAGCCTAAATCAACTGGCAAATATAGTCATTGGATCAATATAGAACCTGAGGATGAAAACGAGGATCAAGTTTGTATCAACTGGAATCATATTGATCATTGGAGAGAAGTGCCCCAATATACTGAACAGGAAAATGTAGTCCTGCTCACTGCTGAACAAGAGCAGTCGAAAGCTGTAATGGATGCCAAGCATAAAGAAATAAAAAACATGGACACCTATGAAGTATTTGAATGTGTGCCATACACAGGTCAAAAAACAATATCCACAAGATGGGTGATTACTGAAAAATTCAAGGATAATCAGAAAACAATGAAAGCTCGCCTTGTAGCACGAGGCTATGAAGAAAATAGTAATCTGAAAACGGACTCCCCAACATGTAGCCATGAAGCTATGCGAATGGTCATGCTAACCGCATCAATAAAGAATTGGATGCTGCAGACCATAGATTTTACCTCAGCCTTTTTGCAAGGTGGTATTTTAGAGAGAGATGTGTACCTGAGGCCACCATCTGATGTTTGTCCTAAATCTCAAGTGTGGAAATTAAAAAGATGCATCTATGGATTGAATGATGCTCCACGGGCATGGTACAAGAGAGTTACTCAGGCTTTGATTGAATTAAAAGGAGTAGCAAGTGCTTATGATAATGCATTGTTTTTGTGGCATGATATTAAAGGAAATTTGACTGGAATTCTTGCTATGCACGTGGATGATTTTGTTTTCTGTGGAAACACAGAGTTTGAAAGGGATGTGATTGCAACATTGAAAGAAAAATTTAAGGTGGGATATCATGAAAGTGGAACATTCAAATATGTTGGACTGAATGTTAATCAACAGGAAAATGGGATCACTGTAGAACAAGATCTATATGTATCTTCCATATCTCCAATAGAAATAAGCAAAGGGAGGATACTGAGGAAAAATGATGAACTGAATGAAGAAGAAAAGCATGAGTTGAAGAGACTTGCAGGTCAGATGATGTGGGTTTCAACTCAAACACGCCCTGATATAGCTTTTGATGTGTGTAAAATGAGCAACACTGGAAAGCATCCCAAAGTAAAAGCCTTATTTGAGGCGAATAAAGCCTTATCAAAATTGAAATCCAAGAAGGGTTCTATAACATTTCCAAAATTGGGAAAGCCCTCAGATTTACACATTTTGTGTTATACTGATGCCTCTTATGCCAGTCTGGAAGATGGATCTTCACAGGGTGGTTTTGTTGTCTTTATTGGAGGAAGTACTGACAAAATGGCCCCCATGTGTTGGGCGTCAAAGAAATTGGACAGAGTGACAAAAAGCCCATTGGCCTCAGAGACTCTTGCTCTGAATGAGGGAGCTGATGCTGGTGTTTTGACTGCGGTTATGATACAAGAGGTATTTCAGTTATCTAAATTGCCAGACGTTCTCTGCAAGACAGATAATGCATCACTTGTGGAGACATTGAATTCCAACAATCTGGTAAGCGATCGACGATTGAGAATAGATGTAGCAAGGCTGAAGGAAATGAAGAGTAGAGGAGAGATACAGATAGAATGGATCAAGGGTTGTGATCAGGTCTCTGATTGTTTGACCAAGGAAGGAGCTTCGTCTGAGCTTCTAAGGGACTTGTTAAATCAGAAATAAATTATTCACTTGAGGACAGCAGCAATGTTAATGTAGACATTGGTTACCTCCCTTGCTTCAGTTACATGGTTACCTCCCTTGCTTGTGGTGATATAAATAGGAGTCGGCCATCTTGGTTTAGTCAGTTCGTTCGTACAGTTTAGACAGACTACAAGTGTCTCAACAGAGATGACTTATCACCTGAATTCTTATATACAGGGCAAACTGATGAGGTCTTCCAGGGAGTCGGAAAGTACTTCTCCTTAAGGCAGCGCTTAAACAGTTTTGTAAGTATGGGAGCAGGTTCTGGTTGAAGCTTTTTTAACACTATAATTGGGATGCCGTCAGGGCCAGTTGCTTTACTGGAATCAAGGTTCTTGATTAGCTTGGCGACCTCATGCACGGATATTTGTATGTTACCTAGCGTGTTCTGTGTTATAGGAGGAAATATGGGGAGTTGATGGCCTTCGTCGCATAGGGTAGAATTAGATGCAAAGTTCTTTGCAAATAGTTTGACCTTGTCTGACGCTGACGAGATGACCTCTGGTCCATTGATAATGGTTGGGATAGAATGCACACTTCTGTTCAGGATCCTATTTGTTATTTGCCAAAACTGGGGGGAACCAAGCTGCTGATCAGCTACCTTGGATTTAACAGACTGGGCATATAGCTCTCTTGCATATTTTATTACTCTTTTACAGTGGTTGCTGGCATTCCTGAAAGCAGCTTTAATCTCAGTGCATCTATTACGTTGGTAGCTATGGAAAAAGTGATTTCTGTGCGCGATAGCAGCAGCATATTCTGGGGAGAACCATGGCTGGCTATTAGGTTTTTGTTGGAATTTTTTAGGTGGTATGAATTGGTCTATGCCTACAATTAACCATTCGGTCAGATCTGATACTATAGAGGACACTTCCTTTTTAAACATGGAGTGCAGAGGTAAATCAGATATGAATGTATGGAAGCTATCCCAGTCAGCCATAGAGTATCGGTATACAGTACGGTGGAGGGGTACGTCTGGGGACTTATTACATTTCGTTTTTATCTTAACTGATACAACAGAGTGGTCGGAGGATCCTAGAGGAGAATGAACGGAACATGAACATATCTTATTAATGAATACAATAATTAATATTGATGAATACAACATTTAATATTAATGAATACAACATTTGATATGAATAAATACAACATTTAATATTAATAAATACCACATTTAATATTAATAAATACAGCATTTAATATTAATAAATACAACATTAATATAAATAAATACAACATTTAATATTAATGAATACCACATTTAATATTAATGAATACAATAATGTATATTAATAAATACAACATTTAATATTAATGAACACAATAATTAATATTTATAAATACAACATTTAATATTAATGAACACAATAATTAATATTAATGAATAAACAATTAATATTAAAAAATACAACATTAATATTAATAAATACAACATTTAATATTAATAAATACAACATATAAATATATATATACATTAATATTAATAAATAAAACAATTATTATTAATGAACACAACATTTAATATGAATGAATACAACAATTAATATTAAAAAATACAACATTCAATATTATTGAATACAACATTAACATTAATAAATAGAACATTTATTATTAATGAATACAATAATTAATATTAAGGAAATAATTAATATTAATGAATACAACATTTAATATTAATGAATACAACAATTAATATTAATGAATACAACATTTAATATTAATGAATACAACAATTAATATTAATGAATACAATAATTAATATTAATGAATACAATAATTAATATTAATGAATACAACAATTAATATTAATGAATACAACAATTATTATTAATGAATACAACAATTAACATTAATGAATACACTAACTGATATTAATGAATTTAATATTAATAAATACAACATTTAATATTAATGAATACAACAATTAATATTAATGAATACAACATTTAATATTAATGAATACAACATTTAATATTAATGAATACAACAATTAATATTAATGAATACAACAATTAATATTAATGAATACAACAATTAATATTAATGAATACAATAATTAATATTAATGAATACACTAACTGATATTAATGAATTTAATATTAATAAATACAACATTTAATATTAATGAATACAACAATTAATATTAATGAATACAACAATTAATATTAATAAATACAACATTTAATATTAATGAATACAACAATTAATATTAATGAATACAACATTTAATATTAATGAATACAACAATTAATATTAATGAATACAACATTTAATATTAATGAATACAACAATTAATATTAATAAATACAACATTTAATATTAATGAATACAACATTTAATATTAATGAATACAACAATTAATATTAATGAATACAACAATTAATATTAATAAATACAACATTTAATATTAATGAATACAACAATTAATATTAATAAATACAACATTTAATATTAATAAATACAACATTTAATATTAATGAATACAACAATTAATATTAATAAATACAACATTTAATATTAATGAATACAACAATTAATATTAATAAATACAACAATTAATATTAATAAATACAACATTTAATATTAATGAATACAACAATTAATATTAATAAATACAACATTTAATATTAATAAATACAACATTTAATATTAATGAATACAACATTTAATATTAATGAATACAACAATTAATATTAATAAATACAACATTTAATATTAATGAATACAACAATTAATATTAATGAATACAACAATTAATATTAATGAATACAACAATTAATATTAATGAATACAATAATTAATATTAATGAATACACTAACTGATATTAATGAATTTAATATTAATAAATACAACATTTAATATTAATGAATACAACAATTAATATTAATGAATACAACAATTAATATTAATGAATACAACATTTAATATTAATGAATACAACAATTAATATTAATGAATACAACATTTAATATTAATGAATACAACAATTAATATTAATAAATACAACATTTAATATTAATGAATACAACATTTAATATTAATGAATACAATAATTAATATTAATGAATACAACAATTAATATTAATAAATACAACATTTAATATTAATGAATACAACAATTAATATTAATAAATACAACATTTAATATTAATAAATACAACATTTAATATTAATGAATACAACAATTAATATTAATAAATACAACATTTAATATTAATGAATACAACAATTAATATTAATAAATACAACAATTAATATTAATAAATACAACATTTAATATTAATGAATACAACATTTAATATTAATAAATACAACATTTAATATTAATAAATACAACATTTAATATTAATGAATACAACATTTAATATTAATGAATACAACAATTAATATTAATAAATACAACATTTAATATTAATAAATACAACATTTAATATTAATGAATACAACAATTAATATTAATAAATACAACATTTAATATTAATAAATACAACATTTAATATTAATGAATACATCAATTAATATTAATAAATGCAACATTTAATATTAATGAATACAACAATTAATATTAATAAATACAACAATTAATATTAATAAATACAACATTTAATATTAATGAATACAACAATTAATATTAATGAATACAACAATTAATATTAATAAATACAACATTTAATATTAATGAATACAACAATTAATATTAATAAATACAACAATTAATATTAATAAATACAACATTTAATATTAATGAATACAACAATTAATATTAATAAATACAACATTTAATATTAATAAATACAACATTTAATATTAATGAATACAACAATTAATATTAATAAATACAACATTTAATATTAATGAATACAACAATTAATATTAATGAATACAACAATTAATATTAATAAATACAACATTTAATATTAATGAATACAACAATTAATATTAATAAATACAACATTTAATATTAATAAATACAACATTTAATATTAATGAATACAACAATTAATATTAATAAATACAACATTTAATATTAATAAATACAACATTTAATATTAATGAATACAACATTTAATATTAATGAATACAACAATTAATATTAATGAATACAACAATTAATATTAATAAATACAACATTTTATATTAATGAATACAATAATTAATATTAATAAATACAACATTTAATATTAATGAATACAATAATTAATATTAATACATACAACATTCAATATTATTGAATACAACATTAACATTAATAAATAGAACATTTATTATTAATGAATACAATAATTAATATTAAGGAAATAATTAATATTAATGAATACAACATTTAATATTAATGAATACAACAATTAATATTAATGAATACAACAATTAATATTAATGAATACAACATTTAATATTAATGAATACAACAATTAATATTAATGAATACAATAATTAATATTAATGAATACAATAATTAATATTAATGAATACAACAATTAATATTAATGAATACAACAATTATTATTAATGAATACAACAATTAACATTAATGAATACACTAACTGATATTAATGAATTTAATATTAATAAATACAACATTTAATATTAATGAATACAACAATTAATATTAATGAATACAACATTTAATATTAATGAATACAACATTTAATATTAATGAATACAACAATTAATATTAATGAATACAACAATTAATATTAATGAATACAACAATTAATATTAATGAATACAATAATTAATATTAATGAATACACTAACTGATATTAATGAATTTAATATTAATAAATACAACATTTAATATTAATGAATACAACAATTAATATTAATGAATACAACAATTAATATTAATAAATACAACATTTAATATTAATGAATACAACAATTAATATTAATGAATACAACATTTAATATTAATGAATACAACAATTAATATTAATGAATACAACATTTAATATTAATGAATACAACAATTAATATTAATAAATACAATATTTAATATTAATGAATACAACATTTAATATTAATGAATACAACAATTAATATTAATGAATACAACAATTAATATTAATAAATACAACATTTAATATTAATGAATACAACAATTAATATTAATAAATACAACATTTAATATTAATAAATACAACATTTAATATTAATGAATACAACAATTAATATTAATAAATACAACATTTAATATTAATGAATACAACAATTAATATTAATAAATACAACAATTAATATTAATAAATACAACATTTAATATTAATGAATACAACAATTAATATTAATAAATACAACATTTAATATTAATAAATACAACATTTAATATTAATGAATACAACATTTAATATTAATGAATACAACAATTAATATTAATAAATACAACATTTAATATTAATGAATACAACAATTAATATTAATGAATACAACAATTAATATTAATGAATACAATAATTAATATTAATGAATACACTAACTGATATTAATGAATTTAATATTAATAAATACAACATTTAATATTAATGAATACAACAATTAATATTAATAAATACAACAATTAATATTAATGAATACAACATTTAATATTAATGAATACAACAATTAATATTAATGAATACAACATTTAATATTAATGAATACAACAATTAATATTAATAAATACAACATTTAATATTAATGAATACAACATTTAATATTAATGAATACAATAATTAATATTAATGAATACAACAATTAATATTAATAAATACAACATTTAATATTAATGAATACAACAATTAATATTAATAAATACAACATTTAATATTAATAAATACAACATTTAATATTAATGAATACAACAATTAATATTAATAAATACAACATTTAATATTAATGAATACAACAATTAATATTAATAAATACAACAATTAATATTAATAAATACAACATTTAATATTAATGAATACAACATTTAATATTAATAAATACAACATTTAATATTAATAAATACAACATTTAATATTAATGAATACAACATTTAATATTAATGAATACAACAATTAATATTAATAAATACAACATTTAATATTAATAAATACAACATTTAATATTAATGAATACAACAATTAATATTAATAAATACAACATTTAATATTAATAAATACAACATTTAATATTAATGAATACATCAATTAATATTAATAAATGCAACATTTAATATTAATGAATACAACAATTAATATTAATAAATACAACAATTAATATTAATAAATACAACATTTAATATTAATGAATACAACAATTAATATTAATGAATACAACAATTAATATTAATAAATACAACATTTAATATTAATGAATACAACAATTAATATTAATAAATACAACAATTAATATTAATAAATACAACATTTAATATTAATGAATACAACAATTAATATTAATAAATACAACATTTAATATTAATAAATACAACATTTAATATTAATGAATACAACAATTAATATTAATAAATACAACATTTAATAATAATGAATACAACAATTAATATTAATGAATACAACAATTAATATTAATGAATACAATAATTAATATTAATGAATACAACAATTAATATTAATGAATACAATAATTAATATTAATAAATACAACATTTAATATTAATGAATACAACAATTAATATTAATAAATACAACATTTAATATTAATAAATACAACATTTAATATTAATGAATACAACATTTAATATTAATGAATACAACAATTAATATTAATGAATACAACAATTAATATTAATAAATACAACATTTTATATTAATGAATACAATAATTAATATTAATGAATACAACATTTAATATAAATAAATACAACAATTAATATTAATAAATACAACATTTAATATTAATGAATACAATAATTAATATTAATAAATAGAACATTTAATATTAATGAATACAATAATTAATATTAATAAATACAACATTTAATATTAATGAATACAACAATTAATATTAATAAATACAACATTTAATATTAATGAATACAATAATTAATATTAATAAATACAACATTTAATATTAATGAATACAATAATTAATATTTATAAATACAACATTTAATATTAATGAATACAATAATTAATATTAATGAATACAACAATTAATATTAATGAATACAACATTTAATATAAATAAATACAACAATTAATATTAATAAATACAACATTTAATATTAATGAATACAATAATTAATATTAATAAATACAACATTTAATATTAATGAATACAATAATTAATATTAATAAATACAACATTTAATATTAATGAATACAATAATTAATATTAAGGAAATAATTAATATTAATGAATACAACAATTAATATTAATGAATACAACATTTAATATTAATAAATACAACATTTAATATTAATGAATACAATAATTAATATTAATGAATACAACATTTAATATTAATGAATACAACAATTAATATTAATGAATACAACATTTAATATTAATGAATACAACAATTAATATTAATAAATACAACATTTAATATTAATGAATACAACATTTAATATTAATGAATACAACAATTAATATTAATGAATACAACAATTAATATTAATAAATACAACATTTAATATTAATGAATACAACAATTAATATTAATAAATACAACATTTAATATTAATAAATACAACATTTAATATTAATGAATACAACAATTAATATTAATAAATACAACATTTAATATTAATGAATACAACAATTAATATTAATGAATACAACAATTAATATTAATAAATACAACATTTAATATTAATGAATACAACAATTAATATTAATAAATACAACATTTAATATTAATAAATACAACATTTAATATTAATGAATACAACAATTAATATTAATAAATACAACATTTAATATTAATAAATACAACATTTAATATTAATGAATACAACATTTAATATTAATGAATACAACAATTAATATTAATAAATACAACATTTAATATTAATAAATACAACATTTAATATTAATGAATACATCAATTAATATTAATAAATGCAACATTTAATATTAATGAATACAACAATTAATATTAATAAATACAACAATTAATATTAATAAATACAACATTTAATATTAATGAATACAACAATTAATATTAATGAATACAACAATTAATATTAATAAATACAACATTTAATATTAATGAATACAACAATTAATATTAATAAATACAACAATTAATATTAATAAATACAACATTTAATATTAATGAATACAACAATTAATATTAATAAATACAACATTTAATATTAATAAATACAACATTTAATATTAATGAATACAACAATTAATATTAATAAATACAACATTTAATATTAATGAATACAACAATTAATATTAATGAATACAACAATTAATATTAATAAATACAACATTTAATATTAATGAATACAACAATTAATATTAATAAATACAACATTTAATATTAATAAATACAACATTTAATATTAATGAATACAACAATTAATATTAATAAATACAACATTTAATATTAATAAATACAACATTTAATATTAATGAATACAACATTTAATATTAATGAATACAACAATTAATATTAATGAATACAACAATTAATATTAATAAATACAACATTTAATATTAATGAATACAATAATTAATATTAATAAATACAACATTTAATATTAATGAATACAATAATTAATATTAATAAATACAACATTTAATATTAATGAATACAATAATTAATATTAATAAATAGAACATTTAATATTAATGAATACAATAATTAATATTAATAAATACAACATTTAATATTAATGAATACAACAATTAATATTAATAAATACAACATTTAATATTAATGAATACAATAATTAATATTAATAAATACAACATTTAATATTAATGAATACAATAATTAATATTTATAAATACAACATTTAATATTAATGAATACAATAATTAATATTAATGAATACAACAATTAATATTAATGAATACAACATTTAATATAAATAAATACAACAATTAATATTAATAAATACAACATTTAATATTAATGAATACAATAATTAATATTAATAAATACAACATTTAATATTAATGAATACAATAATTAATATTAATAAATACAACATTTAATATTAATGAATACAATAATTAATATTAAGGAAATAATTAATATTAATGAATACAACAATTAATATTAATGAATACAACATTTAATATTAATAAATACAACATTTAATATTAATGAATACAATAATTAATATTAATGAATACAATAATTAATATTAATGAATACAACATTTAATATTAATGAATACAACATTTAATATTAATGAATACAACAATTAATATTTAGGAAATAATTAATATTAATGAATACAACAATTAATATTAATGAATACAACAATTCATATTAATGAATACAACAATTAATATTAATGAATACAACATTTAATATTAATATATATTAATTATATATTCATTATTTTGTCTTTTAGTCCTCACATTTCTGACAAAAAGGGAAGACTTCCCGTTTTCTTTGTCAGAATCTATTTCATTTAACACTTGTTAGCTAGTTTTTAAACTTGAAATACTACTTTTTTAGCTCCTTACATCAAGTGGCTTCATGGCTTGTCTTCAGTCTGCAATCGTACATGTTTTGTAGATTAATAAATATTTCCCTACAATGGGAAGCGTTTATTTGCATACGTGCACAATACGATGATTTATGGAAGTGAAACGCGGGGTTTGAGAGTATGTTTTTCATGTTATGAGAATGATGTGATGGATGTGTTATGGGTCTTAAAAACCTCAGAGAAAAGTTATAATCTAGACAGTGTAGGGGGATATGTGTGGAAGTTAGCGGTAACTGTTGTTGTATAGCATGTATGATTACTGTTGTTGTATAGCATGTATGATTACTGTTGTTGTATAGCAGGAAGTATGTACTATTGCAAGAAGGCTAAAAAAATCAGGAAACATTTCCGATGAAGCAAAGAACATAAAAAATACATAAATTTAAAAAGGTTGAATTTTTTTAAATTGTGTTACAGAATATAGACTGTCCTTCTGTGATCCCTCCTTCATTAGTTTAGTCACACTGAAAGAATGGATCAGAGTACTTGAATTAGTAGATGTAGAACAGTTGGGGTAGTAGGGCCAGTTAACAAAGAAATTATTCTCTATTTAAGTTAAAACAATCCAACCCTTTTTATACTAAATCGTGTCTGTTGTTGTTGTTGTTGTTTTGCCCTTTGTTGCTGTTTTTTTGGCCTTTTTGCAAACATACATGGTATATAACAACAGTTACCTCTGTATTTTTTATGGAAATTACTCCAGACAAGGCATGAAGCCACTTAATATAATCTCTCTCTCTCTCTCTCTCTCTCTCTCTCTCTCTCTCTTTTTATTAACAAAGGTAATAAAATTAATCATAAAACATTAATCATAAAACATAATATTGGAATAGTCCATTATAACCAATAGAGAGTATCACCGGAGTATTAAGATTATTTAATCCATAGTTGGAGAGCAAAAGATAGATAGATAGATAGATAGATAGATAGATAGATAGATACCGAGAAAGCAAGAAAGAGAAACAGAGATAAAAAGAAGAGGAGGGGGATATAGCGAGTAAAATAAGACTGGTTTCGATTTTGTCATTTTATTTTTAAAAATTAACTGGTTTTACAAACTCACTGATTCAATAAATCTAACTTGAACTCAGTGACTGATCAAATGAATTTTTTTACTTTTAGTATTATTATACAGACCTTGACTTGTCAGGATCGACCGCTTATATCACATCGTATACATCTGGAGTCAAAACTAGAAGAGGGGGGTATTGCTTCAATTCTCGCACATGACATCATAACAAGACGTGATCTCATTAAGTCTCACAGCTCATCAATTATTTCAATATTCAAGAATAGTCTACTTTATTTTTTTTTGTCTATTTTCTTCTTCAGAACGAATTCCACCCAAGTCGACATTACTATTCGAGATAGAATTAATTAAGATCGAAGACGGAGAAAAGATCCCCAACGTTTTCCGACTGATTGATATTAATGGTGACCAGATGTTGACCAGAGATGAGGTTAGCATCATTTTCTTTCATTCATATTTATTTTTTCGTTCGTATTTATTTTCCTCTACTATCCATGCTAACATTTGTTTACTTATTTTAGAAACAATTGACACCAAGGCAGACATCTGTAAATGCATCAGATAAGGAGACAGAAAAAAATGAGTGTGAAGAAGAAGCCGGCAGTAAAAGAAAAGAAAAACAGTGTGAAAAATACTAGAATATGAAATTCTTTGATGTTTTTCAAGAATATTCAACAAAGTAAAAAATGGGTGCAAAAAATGAATACACAACAAATACTTGTAACCAAAGATAAGCTGAATGGATGTGTGTGTGTGTGTGTGTGTGTGTGTGTGTGTGTGTGTGTGTGTGTGTGTGTGTTTTAACTTATTAAACTTTAACTTATCTGTATAAATAAAACAGTCGATGCATGCATGTCTATATGTCGGTGAGTCTATGTGAAAATATTTTACTGATAAACTCTTAAACTATTGGTCACATAACACTAAAATTAACTCTAGAAGTGTAAGCCATGTTTAGTTTCAGAACACAAGTCTTGAGAGGTGACTGGTTTGCAGTAGACAGAACAGTTTCCGATGGTTCGTTGTTCTACACAAGTCCTGGGAGTTGACTAGTTTGCAGTAGACAGTTCTTGAGTTGGAATCCACAGAGCAAAAGATTCTTCCCGTGTTGAGACGGAAAAAACATATGCGAAATTGCTACAGAAAGGTTTAATATTTATGGAGCAATTCTGGTTTCTGATTGGTTGGTAGCAGAGCATGAATTTATTCGATTCGTCAGTTCCTATCAGCATCGTTTATAAATAGAATCTCCCGACTATCCGGGATCATACCCCATTATACTCCAGTAGGATGGGATGTGTCTCCTAGCGGCTTCGACTGCAGGGAGACAGGGTAGAAGTACTCGTCAAGAATTTGTTCTTGACACTCAGTCCAACAGGTGTTGGGCCGGTTCCCGGCCCAACACCTGTTGGACTGAGGTACACCGCTTGGGTACTACCGAGGAGGTCCATCCTCCCAGGCCTTGCCACCGGGCTTTCCCGTGGGGAAAGTTTATTGCTTGTCGCCTGAGGCGCCCCTACCGGGGAATGCTGACAGAGGTGCCCAGGCAATTTTTGTTGAGGCAAGAGTGCCCCTTCTTTAGGAGAGCTCACCTGTTCTCCACCTTCCGGCCTTGTGCCACATTTTGCTGTGGTGGGCAGCAAATAAATATCTACCCGATTATATTCCAAAAATATTGTAACATTAACAGATAATAGTAATCATACACCAAGGATGGTTTATAACAAGTAAAATCTTTGTTTGGATGGATGTATAACGCATACAGAAACATCTCACCAAGTTGAAATACAAAATATTCATTTCAACTTGCCAACATATTTCTATTATTTTTTTTTATTTAATTATTCGGACTATTATCCTCATCTTCTAATTGTTGTTTTCATGATGTTTCGGCCAATTATTGCCCTGGCCTTCATCAGGTTAATCGCGACGGGATAGGAATGTTGAATCCTCCAACTACATCCATAGCAATTGCTGCCTTCAATAGCTGTTGTCATCTTACCATGGTTTGGTCAAATAATCTTCTGACCGGCTTTGGGAGGGATCGAAACCACTACCTCAAAACCAGTCAGAAGATTATTTGACCAAACCATGGTGAGATGACAACAGGTATTGACGGCAGCAATTGCTATGGATGTAGTTGGAGGATTCGACATTCCTATCCCGTCGCGGTTAACCTGACGAAGGCCAGAGCAATAATTGGCTGAAACGTCGTTAAACAACAACTAGAAGATTAGGATAATAGTCCAAATAATTAAATAAAAAAAATTATACAATTTACCAATCTTCAAAATAATTCCAAACTAATTCAATAATATATTTCTATTACTTTTTCACATGCGAAAATTCATTCATAGCTTGAAGTGGCTTAATTCCAATCTTTTTGGGGTGTTTTTTTTTTATCTAACTGTCGATAGTTCAAACAGTAGAAAATGCAGCTGAAGTGCTAACTGTTTCAATTTCGATTCAAGCTGATTGCACTCATTTTTAAAAAATATTTTTTAAACTTCTACTATATATTAGGTACAATATAATATTCAATGGAGAATTGGCTCTGTAATAATAAATACAAAATCTGCATGAATTAAAATATATTTAAACATATTTTATGACTAGACAGGGGTGGGCATTCTCCGCTAGTTAAAAATAAAGCTAGTGTAAAGCCTGTTGAGTTAGAACGAAAAACAAAATTGTGGCCTCATTAGAGCCATAGTCGAGCCTCGATAATCGCTCAAAAATAGAAAATTAAACAAAAACGGCTCCGTTCAGTCTTGACAGACCATGGATACCCACTAACGGGTGTTTGTGGCAAATGTTGCGCAATCTCCACCCACACATTTCCTCAGTCGGCATTGTTTTAATTCCAGTTGCAAGTATATATTAGTTCAGGGCGACTGGAAACAATGCCGAGATAAGCGGAGAGCACATACAGCGCCTTGTATTCCCAAATGATCACCTTTCTGGTACTGGTCAGGTTCATCGCTGCTTAACTTTGATGATTTGGCGAGAACTGGTGTACCAATGTGATTATGCCATCTTCACTCAACCGAGTTGGTCAATTAGGTCTTCAAGTACGTAACATTCATCAGTTTAATTCCTTTTTAAACCGGCATCTAGCATATTTCAAGAAAACACATCTGACTAGCACGAGTCTCACACTATCCTCTATAATGAGCTGACAGTTGGTGTGGGATGGTTTATTTGTTATTCATGGTTGACCATCCGAAATCTGCCATTTGAGAAAAACAAAATATTGATAGAAACCTGTATAATAAATGTCATCAATCGTGCGAAAATTGCAATATTCTACTACTTTTTTTTAAATTTAATTTTCGATTTTTGAGCGATTGTCAAGGTTTAACTATGGCTCTAATAAAACCACCATTTTGTTTTCATTCTAATTTGACTATTTTTATTTTTAAGTAAAAAGGCACTTTAAAATAAATTAAAACACAAAAACTTATCCAAGTAGGTAGAAGAGTAACTTAGCTTGCCTTTGGTAACAATTATTTGCTATGTATTTATTTGTTCACTCTTTTTGCTTTGTTGGCAAATCATCCATTCTTCTTTTATTCATTTTTCTCGTGTCTGGGGGCCCGATTTTGTTTTAATATTTGGCAAGCCCTCTTTTCAGTCCTTATGATTCAACAGGTCAAAGTTTTCCTTGTCCAGCCAACTTTCTTACGATACGAAACACGTGTGCTTTGCAATGGTTTAGCCAGATGAATGATGATTTCAGCTGCAGCAGCAGAAGCAGCAGCAACAACAGAAGAAGAAGAAGAAGAAGAAGAAGAAGAAGAAGAAGAAGAAGAAGAAGAAGAAGAAGAAGAAGAAGAAGAAGACGATAATAATAATAATAATAATAATAATAATAATAATAATAATAATAATAATACAGTGGTATCTCGGTATAATTCATTCCAGATGTTTGTTCGAACACCGAAATGTTCGACAACCGAAACGATATTTCCCCTTTAAATTAACTGAAATAGAATTAATTGGTTCCATAGTTCAAAAGTCCCTTTTTATCTGTAAACTCTGATGATTTCATGCACTTAATTGCACTGCCATTTCATATTTCTTAGCAAGTGCTGACACACGTATTCCTCTTTCAAATTTCTTTATCAATTCCTTTTTAAATTTGGTCGACGTTCGCACAGTTTTCCGTTTTTCACTCGCTTTACTGGTTTTATTTCTCTTGTCTTTCTTTTTATTCAATAGTAAAAGAATACCCATTTCTTTTTTGTTTCTAAAGTTTTTACACGACGCTAAACCGATTATTGGAACAAGAAGGATTTATGTGTGTGTGTGTGTGTGTGTGTGTGTGTGTGTGTGTGTGTGTGTGTGTGTGTGTGTGTGTGTGTGTGTGTAATTACTATCGTCTCGAGATACGTCTGCTTTGCTCGTCGTATTGAAGTTTACTGACTTTTTTTTTTTTTAACTTTTTGGACACCTCAAGATCCTTTGTCGTCCCACACCAAAAAGAGGTCGACTAATTGAATTGCATGATTCTTGGTGCCACGCTGATGTGCTAAAAATAACTCAGACACCGTCTAGACTGTCGAAGAAGTTGCGATAACGGTGTTCTAAATATAACTCTCGTCGCAAAGTTCAGACTTGCATGGCGACATCGTCGAAGTGGGGGTTGGGTCGTCACACTACACTTCAAAAGTATCACGACTTGTAAGAATTACAACGTTCCATTGGGGAACACCGAAATTTTGTTTGACTACCAAGACAAGCAAATCTCTAACTTTTGGTTCGAACACTGAGTTGTTCGAGCACCAGAGCGTTCGACAATCGAGGTATCACTGTATTTGCTTTAACATGTTTTCCACGCTAGCATGTTCAAAAGCTTTTAGAAATTTACTTGCAAACTAACCCATCTTTATTTATCTTTCTTTCTCTCTAACCCATACTTATACGTTCTAAAATGGCTTTTTATTGAAAGACATTCGTCCATTCGATAGACGGCACCTCTTGCTGATCATGTGATGTGTATTAATAATATATTGGAATACAACGCTACCTGATTATTGCATTCGGTTTAGATCCGTTTTACATGCTGGCATGTGTTGGGTGGCTTTACGAAATTAACTTCCAGACTATTTCTGGCAAGGTAATTATTTATCTCCCTTTTCTCTCAAGTCCATTTTTACCCATTCCTGCCATGCTTTCCTTGGCATTCCCCTGAACAGGACCTGCTATCTTAACTGTTCTACACTTACTGACTTAAGAACTTTCATTCTCTCGGTGTGACCATACCATGGAAGTCTCTTCTTCTTCACACATCTCCCGATAATGTCTAGATTTAATCTTCTTCTGATGTC
Organism: Euprymna scolopes; assembly: GCF_053919585.1. Lineage (NCBI taxonomy): Eukaryota > Metazoa > Mollusca > Cephalopoda > Sepiida > Sepiolidae > Euprymna > Euprymna scolopes. Next base: position 72,894,621 of record NC_136500.1, on the reverse strand, counting down.
ATCAGATCTAAGCTGTCGTTAAGACTCATATTATGCACCCATTGTATCATTCTCATATCATTTCTCTCCACCATGCAACGCATGTCCTTAACCCTCATTAGCCAGGTTTCACTTCGATACATCATCACACTGCACTTGATAGACACTTTCTCAAAGAGAGAGAGAGCGTGTAAATTATGAACTTGAAAAAATTTGGGTGGGGTGAGTCCTCTCTTTTTGTGTGCTTGGTTTGTTTAATGGTTAATCCATCTGACCCCATGACTGGTATGAACACTACCATGGATACTCCTTCAGGAATCAATCTGAGAAACCGGGAGTTACAAGAGTTTATTCAGATCCTCAGGTCGATTTATGGTCCATCTCAGTCCTAGGTGATGCATCTTCCCAAGCGTTACCTTCTCTTTTTGAGAAGGATTTGATTTATTGCCAGAGGGAATCCTGGGAAATCTGTTTATAGTTATGTCTGCAAACTCAGAGTGCATTTTCAGGAACGTTGATATTTCTCTCCATCTTTCAGCCTTGCGTCTAATCCTATACCGGTGGATTAGGAGGATGGAAGTGACGTATAAAGGGAAATAGGTGACAGCATGATGGCCCCCAGCATCCAAATTCCGAAGTGGCATCCAATTTCTGGAGTAGCATCAAATCATATTCAAACTATCTCTTTTTCTCATAATATTTATCAGTACTAGGACTTATACTTCAGTCTTTGGGCACCATCAGACCTCTGAATACCACCTTTGTCGTCCCACACCAAAAAGAGGTCGATTAATCGAATTGCATGGTTCTTGGTGCCACGCTGATGTGCTAAAAATAACTAAAATAGGGTTGTGAGGTCATAGAAAAATTAAGTTAAATAATCATTGGCTTAAATAATCTTGTCACTGCGTTCTTTTGCCTCAACATGAAATCGACTAAGGACAAAGAAGATGCTGCCAATTCTGCTGCAAAGAAGGTAGGCTCCCTTTACCACGCTAGAAAACATCACACCTGCTAGTATCCCATATCTCTATAAAACCACCATTCTCTCATGCATGGAGTATTGTTGCTACATCTGGGCTGGTACTCTAACCATAAGCCTCTCCCATGATATTTATTTCCCTCCTACAGTGGGAAGATGTGATACAAGGGTCAGAAAGTGGGATTGAAGATCCAGCATTCACAGAGAGGAGCACTATGGCCTGCAAAAATTGCCTGGACAGTCCCGTTGGCTTTCTCCAGTAGGGGTGCCTCAGATGATTATCAATAAATTAACCCCATTATCAAAGAGAGAAGGCAAAGCTTGGGAGAGGGAACCTCCTATAACTGCACAGGACTAGCAACATACCACAGTCACCAGGGAAATGGCCATTTCAGAAATGGGCCAGATTCTGTTGACTTTGGTGCCGAGAGAAAATCTCTCCTGTCTGGGGGACCCTTCCTCTTAGACAGGGCACAAAAAAAGAATTTGTAATTTGATAAGAATAGGTCCTGCACTGTCTGTCAAGGTCGAGCCCCTGTCGCACCGGTTTGCATTATTTTATTTCCTTTTCAGAAAAAAATATTAATAGTGTTCGTGTTTATTTTTCAGGTGAAAAGTTATATTGATTCGGAAGCCTTGCGACACGGTATGAAGAAGGATACAGAAAACGTAATGTTGAACGAAATATTCAAACAGGAAGACAAAAATTACGACGGCGTCATAACTCATGATGAGTTTAGCGGGCCCAAACATGACGAACTCTGAAACAAACAATTATTCAAATTAGTATTTTTTTTTCTATTTTAATAATAAAGTGTTTTTTATTCCACAAAAGTTTTATTGTTGTTTGTCGTCTTGCCAACAAAGAAACAAAAACGCACAAATATGCAAAAAAAACCGTTGTACACTAAAAGTGCAAATATTATTTAACCGTTTTCTGTGGCAGACGTATTTGTTTAGTGCGTCTACTGTTGAGATTCCTCTTCTGTTTACAGCTGCCTGAAGGGTCTTCACGTAGTAGATGTACAACTATATATAATATATTTCCCCCATAGACAAAAAAAAAAATCTATAAACTGCAGTTTACTAGCATTCTTTGAAGTCGGCTTGAAAGTCAACACAAAAGTGCACCTGGATGTGCTGAAGAGTGTGGTGATCCCCTGGTGCAATCAGACCCTGGGTGCGGCAGCAGGACTCAGCGCCGACCTACAAGTCCAAAGATACCCAGACTTGACTTCAGAAGGAGTGCTACGACTTTGTACTCTTCTCTCACTGGCCGCCTTCCTTCCTTCCTCCATCTGAACTTGCTTGACTCTTTTGTTTGGTCATATGTCGAGAACATCACCAACATAAACTCCCACAACACCAAAGCGAGACTAGAGACTAGTTGCCGCCATCCACCGAGTATTTGCCAAGCTCCCGCCGACGCTTGTGGAAAAGACATGCTCCCAGTTCTGGACCCGTATTGAGGTGGTTATTGAGGCTGAAGGCGGTTACATTAAATAGATATCAGCTCTACTACATAATCAAGTTACCTGAATTGATTTTTTCACTAAAAGTTTTAAAATAAATCTGTAGTGTTGTTCTCTTCAGGGAGACAATTTTATCGTCCCATCCTGTAGTATTCATCCATGATAATACCGATCAAGAATATACCAATTTTGTGAATCTTTGTTTTGTAGTTTTCATTTCTAGATGGACATACAAACATACATGCAGACATTTGCCCTTTATATTATAGACTAGTGAGGGTAACGGCATTGCTCAGGTGTGGTGAGGTGCGTGTGTGTGGATTACCCGCTAATCCAAACAAAATTGACAAAAAAAATAAGCGAACAATGTTAAATATTATAAAAAAAAAAACACCGAACGCGATGCAGAATAAAGAATAAGCGAACGATGTTAAAACTTCTTTTAAAAAATCGGAAAAAAACAAAAACAAAAAAAGCAAACATGATGAAAAAATAAAAAAAAATGAACAAAAATAAATGGCATAAATAACCCTGTCTCAATATTAAAACTTTTAAAATCGAAAAAAAAAAAAAAATTAATCTGACATCTTGGCTCGAACATGCAATCTTAAGATAACGACGATGCTACCATACCGACTAGTCTTGTTATATTTAGGTTTTCTTAAAAGTGAGTCTTAGAGAGTTTTATAAAGAGGGATGTTGTGAGAGAGATGTTGTTGTTATAGAGAGATTCATATTTATAAAAAAGTTTATTACTTAGATGTGTAATAGAAGCTCTTAGAGTGAGGAAAAGTGTTCAGACAGTCTTAGTGTAGATATGAGATGTAGAGTTCACATTGTAGATATGAGATGTGTATGTCAAGACATTTTATAACACAGATATATAGACATATAATAACAATTTTCACTTTACCTTTACAACACAAAGACGACGTTTATAAAAACACATGATGGGTTTATTTCTTCTCCCGACCGGCCGTGGTTTTCTGAGTCAAGAATTCAAAGCTTCACATTCTAAGTTTCAAAAGTGACTGTCTCGCTTCTAGACGTTCGAATGTCCATGTCTGGACTGTCGTCTCTCGTCCTCAGACTCTCTCTGACTCTCACCGTTTCTCCTCCTTAACTCTAAAGTTTTCTAACTATATCTAGAACTTCCCATTTTCCATGACGTCATACACATGTTAAAACATGTGTCTTCTTTCACGTGTTCTGGACATGCGTGTCCAAAACTTTTTCCTTTGTTTACAAAAGGAATTTTAACCTATATTCCCAATAACCTATATTTCCGATATGTTAAAAACATGTTTATTAAATTATCTTGTAGTTGCATTCTTTCAATTGAATTTTCATAACAAAATTTACAATGCACATTCTTTTCTTGAAACTATTTTATCTCTAAGCTAAACAATGGTTTGTTTTACGTTCTATTTTCTAATTCTCTCTCGTAATCTATTTCTAAACCTAATTTACGAGGTTCGAATTTCGTCTATTCTATTTCATTTTCATTTTAACTGAATCTCTCTATTTTTATACTTACATGAAAAGGGGACAGCCCTTATCATGTAACAGTCTATGACCGAGTCAGCGAAATTGGATCGTTTTTTTTATATATTCAAACTAATTCAAGAAAGAACGTTTTTTTTGTGTGTATGCGTGTATGGCTAAATTGTCACGAAGGAACAGTTTTTTGCAACCCCTCCCTGTAGAAAAGTGCCTAGTTGAGGGTGAAGCAATTAATGTTTTTAGCCAATTTTTCGATAGTTGTCGTCTGAACAGTCAAGCTTGAAAACGATATCAATTTCATGAAAATATGTCCTCTCTGTCGTAATTTATAAGCAAACATACAAACATAAATAAATACATTTAAACAGATTTTTGCCCTTTATATTATAGAAGATTATAAAAAGTCTAAAATAACTAACTAATAAACGTCCGATAACAATTTATTAAAAACTAGTAATGACGTATATGTCTTCAAATCCCTAAGGTGGGGGAACATGTCTACACAAGCAATACATATAATGGCAAGAATTAGCATTTTTCACCAGTTTAAATGCTACCTGTTTTCCACTCACCTTATCAACATCTTCTTGGCCTTCGGGACAAGATCAAAGTGTAGTATCTGTTCCGGCAGATGCTGCAGGCTATGACTAGCTATGACTAGCAAAGACCAGATGTGGGGGCAACCCCACATGCCTGACCATTAACCAGCTCCCATTTCCCACCTCTCGGGAGCTGGTCCCCCTTTCCCTTCCCCCTCCCTTCACTCCTCACATTAAAAATCGGCCTTGTGCCTAATTTGCTCGGTGGGGGAGCAAATAAATACCATCTGTTCCGGCAGATACTACACTTAAGATAATTTGTACCAGTCGATGGAGGGGAAACCCTCTATACTGGGACAATTATTATTTTTGGTAACCAGAGTGCCCCCTTTTTGCCTACTTTTAGGGGAGCTGGTTTTTACCTCACATTAAAAACGGCCTTGTGCCTAATTTGCTCAGTGGGGGAGCAAATAAACACCATCAACATCTAGTGATGTTACTTGGCCTTCGGGACAAGATCAAAGTGTAGTATCTGTTCCGGCAGATACTGCAAGCTATGACTAGCTATGACTAGCAAAGACCAGATGTGGGGGCAACTCCACATGCCTGACCATTAACCAGCTCCCATTTCCCACCTCTCGGGAGCTGGTCCCCTTTTTCCCTTCCCCCTCCCTTCACTCCTCACATTAAAAATCGGCCTTGTGCCTAATTTGCTCGGTGGGGGAGCAAATAAATACCATCTGTTCTTCAGATGCTGCACTTCGATTTCTTGTTCTCTGTCAGTGGAGGAGAAATCCTTCACGACTGAGACAATTTTTATTTTTGTTCCTTTTCTCCACGTTAAAAAACGACCCTGGTGTCTAACTCTGTCCCGTGGGGAGGCATTGTAAGTAGGAACATCTAGTAACACTTGACACCCTCCCCATAAAATGTTCAGAAATATATTACTAAAAAACACTGCCATACTTGCTATCTCAAATTGCAACCTCTGCCTCCCCCATCACCAAAGCCTTAGTTATTTGAGCCAACAAACCCACCATTAACCAAACTTGATACGAAGGGGAAAAGATATACTTTATTGCTCTTTGGAAACGGTTTTAGTCGACTTTCTTAATAAATCTACCAATTTTAATTTTGTATCTCATGTGCCTGATGAAAACTCATGAAAGTCAAAAACGTTTGCAGATACAGTTCAATGTTAAATCATCGGCACATCGACCTAAAAGGATGGATCAGAAAAAAAAAAGATATTATATTATAACTGTTGTTTAATCAAACATGCATGAGGTATATCTGCAACATGGAGAGCCTACTATAGAAAGATGACAAGTAGATGTATTGGCGTCCCTACACTTGATTTTGTAGACCCTTAATACTTGTACCTTTATCACAATAATTCTTATTCGTTGATTAATTTTGTGTTTTTCTCAGTCTTGAGTGTTATGTACTCTTTCCTTAAAATCCACTTCCGCAGCAGCAGCAACAACAACAACAACAACAAACAAGAGCAGGTCACTCCAAACAGACTTTCCTTTATCCATAGACAAGGGGAGATAACTCAACTGTTTTAACTCAGAGACTAACATTCATCGTATGTGAGAGTCGCAGCATACAACACACAAGTGTGTTTGATCTTTACTCTTGTATGGCTGTGAAAGATGATCAATGACGAATAGTTAGAACAGTGTTTCTCAACAGGGGGTCCATGGGGGCCACAAGCCTTCAATCGGAGGAGCTATAAGAGAATGTCAGGAATAGTAATTGAAAATACAAAAACTTGCAATGTATAAATAAGATGACAGCACTCATTATCTTCTATATATATAAATGCGAAAATGTATGTATGTATGTACGTACGTATGTGTGTATGTTTGGATGTCTGCTAAAAACTTTCGACAGACGCGACGAAAATTCACAAACTCAGTATCGAAAAATTGGCCAAAAACGTTAACTTTTTCACCCCGAAATCGACAATTTTTAACGGGGGGGGGGACGTCAACAAAAACGGTCCTCTCGTGACAATGACCGATTCTACGCATGCGTCAGATGACGTCGTGACCTGATTTACTTTAAATAGTTGAAAAACTGAACAAATTTCATGTACGTCGCGTTAGCTCAGTTGGTTAAGGTCTTGGTTCATTATCTAAAAGTTTTGGGTTCGAATCGTGGTGTGAGATGGGTTTTTTTTTTTTTTTTTTTTTTTAAATTTAAATATTGAACCAGTGTTATTTAAGCCATTTTTCACGTAACGTTCGTTTTTCTGCTTTTTTTTTTTTACTTCGCTTATTCTTAGCGACACCCAAAAACACCCGGGTACCCACCAATTTTTTTAATTTTAATATCGAAACAGGCTTATTTAAGTCATTTTTCATGTGTTCGTTTTTCTGTTTTCATCGTTCGTTTGCCTTACGTTAGTTTTTTTATGTTTTTTTTTAAATTTTTTGATCGTCGCGTAGCGGGGAAAACAGAAACTGGCTTCCGCAACTTGACGTTGTTGCACCTGCTAATTTCGGTTTATAAACGTCAACTTAACATACTTATCAATTAATCTGGTCGAGACCGTTAGTTCACAGGGTATTTTTTTCCATTTCCTTTCCACCTCCGCGCCAAACGTTCGGGGTTCAAGCCTACCTTTATACTAAAACTATTTTTTTTCTTTTACACCTCCAAACAACCGGCCAACGTTTTTTTTTTTTTTTTTGAACAGGGTTGTTTTAATCTACCTCCCCACCCCCACCAACACACACCTCCAAACACCCGGGCAACGCCAGGTACCCCCGCTAGTTTATAATAAGAGTAAAACCCGAATGAAATAAGAGCCAAATATGACCTAACCTAATCATTAATACTTGTAGATGAAGTAGATATTAGAACATAGTGCAATTATAAATAAAATAAAGATTTAATACGGAAATGTGGAACCATACCTTTTGAGTGAAGTGATGTTCAAACTTTATGAAACACTTAAAATTAATTTTTTTTTTTTTTTTGCGCTCGCAATTTTCCTTTTTTTTCTTTTTTGCACACACCTCCACTTTCTTTTCCGCCTACACGTCACGGGTTCAAGCCTCTCTGTGTACTACAACTTTTTCTTTTTTTTTGCTTAACACACACCTCCAAACACCCAGGCTAGTCTATTATATAAATCTCACCTGTCTGTTAGTGTGTGTGTGTGTGTGTGTGTGTGTGTGTGTGTGTGTGTGTGTGTGTGTGTGTGTGTGTGTGTGCGTGTGTGTATGTATGTTTGTATGTCTGCCTAAAACTTTCACTCGACCCTTCGGACAATAAATATCGAAAAATTGACCAAAAACATTAATTCCTTCACCCTCAACTGGGCACATTTCCACAGAGAGGGGTCGCATTTTTTGCCGATATTTTCAAAAGTCATCCCCTCTTTTCGATTGTCTAGCCTTAATTTAAACTTACGTCACTTCCGGTTTGGCGATGGACGCAATGGCACTTTTTTTTTCACGTTCTTTTTCACGAGATCAGTATCGGTTTGGAGCTTAATCCTTCGGACAACAAATATCGAAAAGTTGGCTTCAAACATTATTTCCTTCACCCTCAACTGTGCACTTTTTCGACTGAGGCAACAGATATTCACCTCTTTTCTATTGCCTAGCCTTAATTTAAACCTTCGCCACTTCCGGTTTGGCGATGGACGCAATGGCACTTTTTTTTCACGTTTTTTTCCTCCTTTGCGGTACGCGTTTGAGCCTACCTGCCTACTACTACCACTTTTTATTTATTTATTTATTTATTTATTTATTGGTTCAACACACATCTCCAAACACCCGGGCAACGCCAGGCACCCTGACTAGTATTTAATAAATAACTGTTATAAAAAGTATAAGTAAAAGTTGCCTGGAATAATATCAACATTGTACCGAAAAGAATATGATTCTAAATGATTTACGTGACTGAAATAGAAATTAGCCAAATGAAATTGTTAATTTTAAAGTATTTTATTTTGAGTTACTTTTATTAATTTCTAAAATATCGTCTTCTAAGTTAATAGTAAAGAAATAAATCTTTTTTTCTTTTTTTTAAATAAAAATTCCCGGCATTCGTTTAAGAAAGAAGAGAGAAAAAATATGACCGACTGAGAAAGTCGTAACGGTAAATTCTTTCGTTTAACTTTTATGATTTTTTTTTTTTTTTTTTTTTTGCTGTTTATTTTTGCTTTTTATAGAATTAGTAAGATATTTTGGTGCTAATACAGAGAGTGATCCGCGCCGCGCCATTTTTTAATCGTATTTCCAAGTTTATTTAAAGTTTACTGAGATGTTTTTTCTTCAATTGTAAGGTTGAAGTATAGAATAGGTACAAAACACCCTCCCCTACCCATGTTAAGAATGGCTTTTTAAATAATAACGCTATTATTTACGTCCGGATCACTCTCTGCATTGGTACCGATATTTTAAATAAGGTTTATGTTGAAATTGTTTGAAAAGATTTGGAACTTAACGTTGAATGACGTTGTTATTTAGAAAGCCATTCTTAATATGGGAAGGTGATAACGTTTTTTAACCATCATGTACTTTCACTTAACAATTTAATAACCCAAAGATATCGTAAAAACTGAATTTAACGTGAAAATCCAATGGTTTCTACATAAGTACCAAAGGTTTTTCTAAATCAAAAATAATATCGGTACTTATTCCTTACTAAAATAATATTGGAAAGTCATTCTTATCATGGGGAGGGGGAAAGAAAATTTGTAGCTATTCTGTACTTTCATCTAACAATTTAATGAAAAGGATGGTATTACTACAGTTTATCACCGAAAATGGAGACTCCATTTTTTCGGGCACCTGTCGTCAGAATCAGATGGAGAAATCAGGGTGCTAATGCAGAGTGATCCGCGCTATTTTTTAAATCGTATTTCCACGTTTAATTAAAGTTTTTTGTTTTTTTTATTCAATTGTAAGGTTAAAGTACAGAATAGGTACAAAACACCCTCCCCTCCCAATGTTAAGAATGGCTTTTTAAATGATAACGTTATTATTTCAGCACGGATCACTCTCTGCATGAGTACCGAAATCAGTATTTTAAACTATGACCGAAGCATGAAATAAATAACAAAAATAAATAGATAAAAAATTAAACTAGATAATGATTACTTTCGGAAAGGACTAACTAGTACGTACCCCAGTATAAACACCCTCAATCTCCCCATGTTAAAAACTGCTTTTGAGGTTGTCGGAGGAGGTGTATTCTGAAAGCCATTCTTAACATGGGGAGGTTAGGGTTGTAATTAGTTCTTTCCGGAAGTAATTAGTTTGATTTTTTTTTTTTTATTTATTTATTTCCTTCGGCTTTAGTTTAAAATACCTCCCTCTGATTCTGACGACAGGTGCCCGAAAAAATGGTGTCTCCATTTTCGGTGATAAACTTATACAAAAAAGATATCGTAAAGTTCGAATTTAACTTAAAAATACGATTTTTAAAAATAACACAGTAACAAAATGCATAAGCACCATAATATCTAACCTTTTTGCTGTTGCTGTTTTGTTTTTTATGGGATAAATTATTGATAGTATTTTCAGCTAGACGAGAGTTTCTCGTGACAGTTTTGCAAGGAGGGGCCAGAGATTGGAGCTCAGACGAGCATTTGCCATGAAAATAACGATAAAGCAGAGACAGACTCGCAACATCTCTTCTGTGAGAAAGAGATTACAGGGAATAGAAAAGAGCACCCTAGGTGTGTCAGAATTTTGGGGGAATTTTTGACACCCTTAACACAAAACTGCAAATAAAATATACAAAACTCGTAATCTTTTTTTTTTTAAGTGATTTGTTTCTTTATGGAATATACTTCCAAAATAAACTAATAAATTGTTTTGAAAAATAATAGAAATATTTAAAAAAACAACAACAGTGTTTACAATGTGCCTTCGCGTGCTCATGCAGCCATTTTTTTTTTTTACGCAATAAAATGAATTGAATTTTACGAGTTAATTTTTTTCAAATTGAAAAAAATCTATCAAAATTTTTCTATTGGTTCAATTTTTACAATATTTGCAGGTTTAATGTGAAATTTTATACTCTTTCCAATAAACCGAATATAATATTTTGGACAAAGGTTTTTCTTTTTTAACCCCCCCCCATTTTGAAATGTCTATTAAAATGAAAATAATTAATTTTCTCACCTCAGATTTATATATCACAAATTGAAGATAAAAGATCAATAAATAAAATAATCTAACTTAAAACAAACAAACAAAAAGAATAGTTTTGTGCAAATTTATCTGTTAAGTCAAAAGTTTAAAATCTTTTTTTTTTTTTTTTAATCACGTTGATTTTTTTTTAAAAGTGAAATCTCACATTTTTTAAATTTTGTCCTGAAAACATTGAATACCTACAACAATTTTTCTGCTTCATTCAATGTTTCAATGTTAATCTAAAAAGATTTCTTTAAAAATCACTCCATAAAGAAGAAATAAAATATATTAAATCAAGAACTTATGTAGTTCTTTAAGAGAATAAAAACAAATGGAAAATTGGTCGAGTAGTTTTTTTTAATGGCAAAAAACTGATAAGTGAAATGTGATCATTTTTCAAGTACGATGGCCCAACTTTTTTTTACAGCAAACACATGCTAGAAATAGAAAATGAGATTAATTCTGGCGCTTACAGGCCATCATAGTTCTCAACTCTAAAAAAGGGAGACGGTTATCTCCCCTTTTTTCCATTTGTGGTGAGCTGAAGTCGCGGTATTTTTTAATCATTGCTTGAAAAATTACTTTATTTAAAAAATACATTGAATATAAATATGGATAAATTCTTTACGAAAAATGGAAGTACCCATTGATTAGTATTTTTTTATAGGTAAGTGATGTTTTGGAATTTATATATATATCTATTATATTCGAAGTAAGTTAAAATTCGTTTAAAGAAAACCGATTTAAAAAAAAACAAATATTGCATATTTTGCTATTAAACCTGTTATTATTTTAAAGTTTGGTCTTTGCTCCTTTTATTGAAAAAACAAGTAGGGTTTAAATTACATTTTTCAAGTAGTTATAAAGCTGGGAAAGATAGTAAGTCTAATTATTCAAGTTTTTATCACGAATTTTTAATGGCGATTTCTGACACTGCTAGGACATCCCCTACTAGACTACGAAGTTTATTTTGAATCCTATCAAGACAGGATAAGTCCTTTCTAGCAGCTCCTGCCCAGATGTGGCAACAGTACTTCATCCTTGGATGTACCTGGCTCTTATATAGGTAGAGAATTATATCAGCAGTGAGATATCTATCGATAGAAGGATCCCACCATTTTTCCAGCAACGTCAACAACGGATTTGATGTATGTGTTCCATTTCAGATCAGGAGTAAAGGTCAAGCCCAGAAACTTGTCAAAACATGAAGCCCCCCCCAAACGAGAGTTTTGGGTTTTGTATTACTATACGCATAGATTCGAAAAAGTTGTCAAAAAATATATATATAACAAATAAATGTTATCAAAGGCAAGATAAGTTACTTTTCTACCTAACTGGATAATTTTTTAGTGTTTTTATTTAATGTAACATGTTTATTCAGCTCGAAAAACATTCAGTGTTTACCGATGTATTGGAAAATTTAAAATGGCGCCATACTCTCTGTTGTAAGTTGTTGTCGGTAAGTTTGGGAAAACGAGTTAAAAATAAAATATGTATACAAAATACTGTTAGAAACTCACCGAATATATGTCCGCCTATGTCACGGTAATATATATTGATTGAGTTTCTAACAGTATTTCGTATAGTTTTTTTTTTAACTCATTTTCCCAATCTTAGTGTTCAACAATTGATAAGTCCGACGCCATTTTTATAGGCCCAAATGTAGACCAGCACCTTTTTCAATTATGGACCTCTTTTCCTTCCTTTTTATTTTAACTTTTTTTTTCTGTTTTAACTTTGTTTTGGTGTAATGGGAGAATTGGCAACCAAAAACGGTGTCAATTGAAAACCACTTATTAATGTAAAATTATTCTGCTTCCCAGACCGGTCTTCCTAGTTTTAGTATCATTTTGTTGTGTAGTACTGGTTCATATGTAAGGATGACAGGGAGTTCATATTGGCACATATATAATGGGACTCATGTAATACACGATGGTGATGATGAAGGAGAGAAGACGTTTATATATATATATATATATATTACAGTACTGGGATGCTTGGGACTTCATAGACTGGAGATGTATCCGAGTTCTTAACACAGAGGAGGGGAGACATTTCTTGTGATAGAGGAGATGGGACACATAATACTTGAAAGACTTTACACAAGAGTTCGTTATTATTAATGATAAACACATTAACTTTTCTGTTGTAACTGAATAACGTCACGAGACAACACGTACAAAACATGACGATGACATCTTCATTTATCGGATCGAGCGATCGAATGACGTCAGGAATTCACTTGTATCTAAATGGTTAATTTTCTGCCCCTTCGCCTCTAAGGGATTAACTGACCAACTCTCTGACTCTCTTGCTCTCTCTTTCTCTCTCTCTCTGACTGACTAGCTGACTGGCTCTAACTGACGAACCCGTAGAACTATATGGAGAATTGTCCTTTGTCTATAACGTCAGAAGTGTTTTTCAAACGTGACTAATTTCATGTGGCTATGCATGTGTTCGTCCAAAACAAACTTCTGCAAACAAAAGAATCCTCTCCTAACCTATTTTTTAACCTAACCAATTTTTTTAACAATATATTTTTAATTTTCATTGTTCATTCTTTTACTGACATATTTAATATTCAGATTTCTAAAAGAATTAACAATAACCTTAATTTCTAACATTCCATTTCTTAACTTTGCCTACAGGGTTCGATTCTAGGCTTATCCTAATCTCATTTTCACTTATCTAATATTCTTATTAAATGGAAAAGGGACAGCCTTTCCCTGTAACAATTTCGCTAGCATTTAAAAAAACATATTTTAGAATTTTATGGTGGAGAATCTTTATCGAATTAAAATTTAATGTAAAATGATCCACCATTTCCAAGTCATTTTACCATTTTAGGGCAGTTAACCCAAGTTTTCGGCACTAATTCCTCTCATTGCATTGAATTTGCTTTCGTTAATTTCACTTCTGAAAGAAACCAATAAATGACGCTTCTACATAAGAAAACAATAGTTTCAACTGATTTTTTTTCAATTCTAATAAATTACAATGATACCTTCTAAATTATGCAGTCGAAATTACCTGAATATTATTGAATTATTAAAAAAAAGCAACTCTAATCGTGTTAGCAGGTGAAAATTTTCGGCCATCTTGTTTAAATTGAAACGGACAATTACTTCCCTGTTGAACTCTCCTGTGTCTTACGATCATTTTCATCAAATTCTATTTTTTTAATTCTCTTTAGTAAATTATTTTCTACCTTATCGATTTTCGTAATTTTTGGATATAATCATCTTAAAAATACGAGGAATACGTAGATATCATTGTTTTCATGTGAAATTCAGTTTTACGATTTCTGAAATTTCGTCTTAATAGTGTAGAAGCGCCCAATAAATATATAATAAAGTAATGCATTTTGATAACAAAACAGATTCAAACCATTGAAAAACATTGTATTATTATAAAGGAAAGAAAATAACATTGTATTCTAGTAATATTTGATCAATGTCTAGAATCTTTCCAACTCCAGAAAAACCTCTACAGTGACAACTTATTTAGGTTTTCAGGGGTGCTGAAAACGAATATATACTTTAAAAGTGGCGCAGATAAATAATTTTCATGATATAAATAGCATTACAAGTTGATTTTTCTTTTTAAATATTTGTTATTTACTGAACTTGCATGAAAAGAGCTATGTTATAGATGCTTAAAACCGTTTGAATTATGCCAATACCATCAGTAGTTCAAAGGTTATGAGAATTTTAAGTGCCAAAATTTATGCTTTTCCGTGGACATTTTTCTTTAGAAAAAGTGGATTAAATTACTGACTTCAACATTTCAATAAATTCTGTAATTTCGCCACCATTTATTTATTTTCAAGCTGTTCTCATGAAACTTGCTACTCTTATGTAAAATTATGTGCTCGTTCTGATTATGCAGTCAAATCTGATGTATCTCTTTACCATAAGCCATGGATTATAAATTACGATGTACAAATTTCAATTTTTTTTTTTTTTTCAAATTAGCACATAGTATCATAAAGTGGGTGTCTATTCATAAACAAAACTAAGTATTATACTGGTATTTAAACATAGCTTTATTGAGAGTAGGTATTTACCTTCCTCCCCACCAAAGGAGAATTTAATCCGGGATGTAGCCATTGAATGCCTAAAGAGCATTCGTGGCCGGTATTTACTACTCCCCCACAAAATAAAGAAAAAATTGAGTAGATATGAATTAATCTCATAAAATTGATTAGATATGAATTAATCGCAGAAATAAATCAAAGAAAATTTTTCATATAGATTTTGAATTTCTGTAAAAGATGGAAATTCCCATAGTCGACCAGAACTTATGCATTTTGGGACCAGTCCAATTTTCAATTTTGTAAATCCTCTCTATCTGGCCCAAAATATACCTCTATTTTATGAGATGCAACCATAAATTGTACTCTACATCAATCCTTGATGTAGCTTTCACAGTATCAGGATACCAGGAATCCCGATAAGCAACAACTATATATTCATCAGTTGATGGTAGTTTTTGTCATTTTTATTTTGTTGTTTTACTGAAAATTCAATTATGTAAACAATGAAATAAAACGGTAATTTTTTACCTTGTTTCCACCATAACATTTAAAATGATTACTTTTATAGGTTGTAGGGCATGCTGAAAACAAATATCGCATTTAAATTTTCTGCAAATAAGTAGTTTTCCGGATATTAAGCAATGTCATTTCTTATGTTACACTGGTGGCCATCTTGGAGCACATAAACGCAACCATGTGCAAATGCGCGTACTTATTTAAAAGAAATGTTAAAACATTCAAATTATATTTTTTATACAATAAATGTTTCACTTTTCCTTTATTTTTGTGTTCACAGAGACACTTGTTTATATTTGAGGTTCACAGAACGGCCGGTAGAGGGCATTTCATATTTAAAGAACGAGTCAATAACATCTCAGTCGCTCCATGCCAAAAATCTTCCCTTTCAGCATCTTGACAAAATGAATTTGCCAGTATATATTAGATTTCTATAAAGTAATGAAGTTTCTTCGTATATAAAAGAATTTGTTTCCTTGTTCTATTGATCATTTCAGCGTCGTAAATCGTCATATCTGCAACAAATAACATTATTTCTGTAGCAAATGCTAGTTATCTCCCCTTGAAGACCAAATCCCAAACAAGCGCCAACAACATACTACTCGATGATTTTTCGTAATTTTTTGGATATATTACTATTTTCCACATGGAAATTGAGTACGTAATATTGTTTTTTGCTTAAAACGACATGTTAAAAAAAAAAAAAAAAGCTGATGTGATGATCGGAAAATATGGAGGTTCGTCAAGGCTGGTTAAACATGAAAAAGGGATAACAGTTCATCTGAGTAAATTCTATCCATTATGATTTGTGGGGGGGGGGGGGGAAACTACAACTGGGAAACTAAAGTAAAATTTAAACTAAATTGTACTTAAATTGACAGTACTCTTTCTTCTATGTACTCTCTTTCTCTCCCTCTCTCTCTCTCAGACGTTATGTCGTTAGTCTCAGTCTTTTCTATATACTCTCAGTCAATTCTCACATGTCTCACAATCTACCAAATTTCAAGTCTGTAGATTAAAAATCCGTTGAAAAGTCTCCTCACACACACACACACACACACACACACACATTCTCACTTAGACAAGGATCGTTCCAAAATTAAGGACTTCTATCTTTTAATTAAAGAAAAATAAAACGTTGAAGTGCTATGAAGTCAGGAGTGGTACCATTAAAACGGGCAACTATTTGTGTTCCAGAATTTATTTTCCTACATAGTCACCACCATTCTCAATGCATTTTTGTCAGCCTCTTTTGAAGCCTCAGTTGTAAAAGTTCAGAGTGCGCTTTTTACTCACACGCGGCTGTCATCACTCTGAAATCGACAAACCCATCCATTGTGCTGACATCAATTGCATCGGCTTTTTAAACACTTAACAGGCGCCGGTGAATAGAGATTGGTTCAATATTTTCTGCATAGAGGAATTCAATGAGTCTCACACTATCAATACCTGCAACAGAGAAATGAAACTTTCGGGTCATGAAGTTCAGTCATCATAGCAATGCAATTTGTTATAGCCTCTGATCCATTAGAGTAGAACGAAAAATAGGAGGCATCACTTTTGGAATGTCTTTCGTAATATATCTTAAATATAAGGTAAAGACGATTTCCAGATGTTTGTAACTAGCAGCATAAAATATATTTAAATATGATACTTTAATTTACACAGATTCCACATTTATTATTATAGAGACAATTCTCTATTTATTATTATATTGTACCCAATATATAGTAGTGATTACAAAAAAATATGACTTTGGTGCTATCAGCTAGATTCGAAACCAAAACATTTAGTACTTCAGCCTTGGCCTTTACCATTTGAGCTATCATCACATGGATAAGAAATAGTTAAAAATGAACCAATTTTAATGTATGAACATATGTTTGCGCATGCCTTCAAGAGTATGTTAAGTCAACTTATGCCTGCCAAGTTCCAATTTTTTTAAATTTTGACCCTTAGCAGTTATTTTTACTGGCTAAAGCCCATATAAGAACGGTTCACAAAAAATGAAATCCTTTGACCCACCTTGCACAGCTTTGCAACCTTGCATCTTCGAGGAGATGCACATTGAAAAAAATGAAGATAGACGGACAGACAGATATTGTGAGTTTTATAAATTAGATTAATAGCTATATTAACAAAAGCTAGATAAAATTTCTGTTTTATTAATCAGGGCAAATATTTTTTTTTTTTGTATTGTTGTGTACAAGCACGATTAAGTGTTGATACCATTACGAGAGTCAGTTAAAGTGTGTGATGATAAATTCCCCCCCCCCCTTCCTAGATCAGATTTTTATTCGATCCATGAAAAGAAAAGAAAAGCGAGTCATTCATAACACCCATGCGTAAAACTACTAACAGATATAGCATAGACAAACAGAGCCTCCACCCCGCCTTCGTCACATCACACATTTCTTTATCCGTCTCCCCTCCCCATATGAGTTCTTCCACCCTAAAGATAAAGAGAGGGAAGGCAAGTAATAAAGTTGGCGTGCAAATAAAACCACATAAGACAGAAAATATTTTTTTAAAATAAGCATTCTAAGTTCACAGCCATAGCATGCATATGTTTCCAGAATCCATGGTGGAAAATTTGTTAAATTCGCCACACGCCCTAATTAACACAATTTGGAGATAACTGCATGGAATGAAGGGCTAACATACCTATATATAGTTATCGATGCAGCAGAAAAAGTCAGACATCCCAAAGAACCAGGTTTACTGAAAATTGAGGAATGGACGTGTTACCGCGAATATCAAGGAACTGTTGCAATTCCCGAAGCTTGGAATTGAACAATGACTTCTCTTGAATATTTTATTTCTGTGAATCATTCATCACATTCGGATTATACCATTTTCTACGAGATAAGTATACTGTGATTATTAACCCCCCCTTTTCATCCCAATCATGTCAATTCCCATGAATAGCCGAATTCTAATATTTAAACATTTGTTTTCGTTTGACTAAATATTATCTTATATAAAGTAAAGATAAAGAGAGACTTGTGAATTTCCTTCCTTTGTCCTGATTTTTTTTTTTTTTTTTTTTTGATCCGTTGGGACATTGCATTTTATATCTTTGTTTTGTATTTATTAAATAATTAATAATTAAATACATATGCATAATCTTGTTATGTCCGTTCATTTCTTCTTGTTTTGTCGAATTGTGCTCTGGGTTATTTCACGACGATACTGATCAAAGAACCTTGGATTACCTTGCCATTTGGGTCGTAACATTCCACAACCGGCATATTACATTTTTATCTTTTCTTAACACATAATCGGGAATAAATTCCAAGTTGGAACCATCGAGAGGCATATCCGTAACAGTGTTAAAAAGAAAACTTATTTTTTAATCAAATTTCTTAGATTTTAATATTTAGTTCTGATCAATATTTTTTAAATATTTTTCCATGGGATATGTGTGACCCATTCTACTTGTTCATTATTTCTTTCCTTTTACCTTCCCCAAATTGTCATCAGGACGCACCTTTGTGAGATCCTCAGAGTTGCTGTCAGGAAAACAGTCACTTATGTGTTCATTGAGAGTGAATATAATCCTTCTGAAATTGATTGGGAAGCTTTTTGTTGGCCACAGAGTACAAACGCTTTCCTTGAGCTAGTGGTGGACACAAATTGATCAGAAGTAGTCTCCTTTCTAACAAAATTTACTTTGGGTTTACTTTCAACAGTCTTGTAACTCTCACTTCTCTTATTTTGGCCTTTACTCTTGTAATAGAGCCGCTAGTGCTGGAAGCAGCAGCAGTCGTATAACACAAAATGTAATGTAAGTGACCGAGCCAGTGCGCTATGTGACGTCACAGCAAAGGAAGAGAAGGAAAGAAAAAAATACACCACCCACATGGCAAGGACCAGAAAAGAAATTGCATTCCAGGAAAGATGAATGTTTTGCCTGTGGTAGCAAGAGACTTAATTACAGATGGCATAAACTAAGAGACTTTTAAAACAAGAGGCAATGTGTTATTTTGGAAGAACCTTGCATTTCATTTCAACTGAAAAAAGCTGAGTGGAATTTCTTTCTTTCTTTTTTTCTCCTTTGTGACTGTCTCAAATACAACGTATGGGCTCAAGTGTTACAATATAACAATTAACCCTTATCCTCGAGTGACCCCCATGTTCAAAAAAAAAATAATAAATAACGACTACATTACACTCTCCACTTCCATGAACAATGTTTCTGACAAAGGGGGGAGAATTCTGTTTTCTGAGTTGGAATCTATCCATCTCGCATTTCTTGTTGGATAGTCTATGACCTTGAAGTAGTTTCATTTAAAAAAATTTTTTTTTACTTTTACATTTTTAAAAAATGATTTCATGCTTTGTTGGGAGCGATTTCCATAAAAAAAAGGAGGTCACAACACTATGGACCTACTCCTTACTACAACTCCTCAAGTTACTACTGAGAAACATTTCGGTTACTCTGATCCTACTCTGATCATTGCCAGACTGACTCTTATAGACAACAATAAGAGCCCGAACCATCTCTGATTTGCTCATTTTGATTGGAAGAGAACAGATTGGAATGTGTATTGCATTAAGTTACAGCACTCAGACTGGCTTGGTCCTGGATATGACCTTAAACTATATCCGATGGTGAGGCCCCAGCTTGTGAGCCTTGGGGAGTGTGGAGCCACCCTTTAATTGCCATTGCTCCCAGGTCCACTCTGACCCAGAGTGGTAGTACCTGTTAGGGTCCCAACTATGGGTTAAATAGAATCCGACTTAAAAAAAACAAATATACTCCATTAAGAAATCGTTCCTCAAAATCACTAGATTCGGCATTAAATAACCTGAAAAAGGTTGATATGCCGTAAAACTTATCAGGAAAGAAATCTTGAACATGAATATAAGCTGCATAAAACAGATGTCACCAAAAAAAAACAAAAAAAAAAAAACAAATTAAATTTTCAAACCATCATAAACAAGTGTCAGAAAAGCAATGGTTGAATTCAAACGGCACATCACATCAAATTCCGACAATAAGGTGTTTTCGAAATATGTATAGGACTCCTTCAGTCTTTGACAGACTATGGATACCCACGAAGGAATGCCTGTGCATGAAATTTTTGTGGCAAAAGGGGCGCAATCTCCAACCACACCTCTCCGGAGTTGACATTGTTAAATACCAGTGGCAAGTGGAGTGTATGTATAGGATGATAGGATGACTGGAAACAAATGCGGAGATAAGCGGAGAGCATATACAACACCTAGAATTCTCAAATGGTCACTCATTTGATACTAACCAGGCTCAGCGTTGCTTAAATTCGGTGATCTGACGAGAACCAGTGTGTTAACATAATTATGTACATTCATGGCATACAGCGTAATCACGCTGACACTCCAGTTCCTGTTAGATCACTGAAGTTAAGCATCGTTAAAACTGGTCACTATGAAAATGGGTGACCATTTGAGAATATGTGCTCTCCGCTTATCTTGGCATTGCTTCTTCACATTGGAATCAAGTTGCCAACTCAGGGAAAGAGTTAGGGTTAGAGAGTGCGCAACCTTTGCTTCACAGTTCAACATATCTCATCCATCATGATCAGATGGTCATTGTCATTCTGACAGACAAACATCCATATTCACAACAGAAACTTTATTCCCTAGTTGGACATCTATACAAAATGGATCGCTGATGATTCTAAAGAATGTGCAAAATTCGTTGAGTGCATTTTACTGTTGAAAACTTTGCTGGGCCTAGAATTTGCCAATTGCAGTCCTATGCACAAAGGTAAGACTCCCCCTCCAAAATACAAGGCTACCTGTAGGCTGTGAGGAGTGATTCCATAAAAAAAGGAGGTCTATCGCCGAAATATTAATTTCCACAGGATTCTGGTGATGGGGTATCTGTCCACATAGTCCACTTTAGCTTTTAGTTTTCGCTAGATAGGAGGTTAGAGTAGTTTGTTCCAAGTGTTTATAAGTTCATCCCCAACCATATTATTCGATCTGATTTTTCATTTTTGATCCCCCCCCCACCATCAAAGAATGAATTGGACCTAATAACTCACTCTCATTCATTTGTTTGCACTTTTCTCAATAACAACGCCTTAGACTTTTTTTTAAATTTTGCACAAACATTAGTCATGGTGAAAGCAAATTTTTGCCAAAACAGATTTTCTGGGATAATTCTGGTTGCCCCCCCCTTCATGGGTATTATAGGGATAAAATTGTCCCCAAATCGTTCATCCGTTTGTTTGTTCACACTTTTATCAATAACCAGCCCCCTTTTTTTTTTTTTGCATAAACATTAGTCATGGTGAATGTAAATTTTTACCAGAATGGATTTTCCAGGATAACTCTGGTTGCCCCCTCCCCTGTAGGGGGCATTATAAGGTAAAATTACCCCAAAATTGTTCATCTATTCATTTGTTCATACTTTTCTCAATAACCATGCCTTAGATTTTTTTGAAATTTTGCACAAACATTAGTCATGGTGAAAGTAAATTTTCCACTCGTAGGGGCACTCTGCATGCTTGGCTTGTTCTCTCCCAAATAGATGGTGGCAGCTGGCATAAGAACATTAATCATTTTGAGAACAAAAAAAGATTAGCAATGTCAAAGAATAATGTTTTCAAAGAAGCTGTGTTTTGCTTGGAATGAAGTTTTCTGAAAGTAATTCCTCCCTCTCTCCCTCAGTAGAATTCTCTTCTAGGAGTAATATTCTTGCTTTCACTGTAAAATTTCTTTCTGTGAACAATCGATTCTGAGATCTAGAAATACAATTATGATACCTATAGAATTATGTTTAGAGTCCTTTCCCCGCTTTGGTGTGAGTATTCTCGAGGAGTAATCTACTCTGGACATCTATATATTAATACCGTTGTACCTTTAACATACGTATGTACGTGTCACGGTTTCCATATAATAAATTATTCGATCGGGAGATCCTATTTATTAGAAAGGAGGATAGAAGGTGATAACATACTACAAACATTAAATGAATACATAAATACACTAATTTAATGTTCGTAGTATCTTATCACCTTCTATCCTTCTTTTTAATAAATAGGATCTCCTGATAACCGGAGACGCAATGTAAACAAAAACGAAAAAGGAAAAAGTTTTTAATAAAAAATAATGTCACTTTTGGGCTGTACATGAAACTAAAATATACCTTCTTGGTCTTCTGACTAGGATCCAAGGGTAGACTCTGTTCTGTCTAAAGATGGTATAATGATATCATGGGGTGTCTGTTGGTGCCAGACATCCTTGCAATGAAAATATGTCACAGACTCCTATGAGGATATTAGAGATAAACCGTAATAACCGGATATATTCTGACACTACATTAACCAGATTAATTAGATAAATACTTTTACAGTTTTAACAAAAGTGGCTACAATAATATTGTGGGGTCTCCATTTACACTGAACGTCTACAAAATGACCAGCAGTAATATATTACATATCAAAGATGCTGCTGTGGAATTTCCACATGTCTCGCTAGTACAAAAAAAAATATTCTATTTATAGAATTATATTTAACAACATTATTCAGCATTAAATACCCCCTAGATAATTGATTTACCATAAAAAATTTTTTTAAAACTGTTGAAAACCGGAACACATCATCTCCATCATCGATAATCTCTATTCTTAATAAAATGAAGCCGAGTTTTCCTCTATTACTGTTGACACTAAAAGAAAACAACAAGGCAATTCCTATGCAAATCTTTCACATTCAACATTTCCAACAAATACTGCAGCATGTTTTCAGGCAAGAAAATATAAACATTTCGTCACAGTTTAATAAATATTAAATTTATCCTCTTCAGCACGCTCTCTCAAATACATAATCACACATAGGTAGTAGCAAATAGTTCACCCTTATTAAATTAGTTTAACCTGAAATCACAGAGTATTTTTATTCATAACCATACATAGCTACTTGCTACCGAAAAGTTATTCATATTAAATGCAGACATTTTATACATATTACATTAGATTAAAAACTTGAATTAACAAACGCTCTCCTTTTATTCTTAGTTTAACAGGATTACTGAATAATCAGCAATTCACCGTATACGTTAATATTAAAACCAGACACTCTTCGGATTACGAGTTTGTATTTTTGAACATGGCAAAAATAAAACATCCGCAGTGTACATTTTGCTTATGTTTAACCAACCAAAAGCTTCTTACATTTCATATTATATATTTTACTACTTTTAATTTACTTTTTCCCATTATAATATCATAATTTTCATAAACTATTTGCCTTACTCATCAAAAAAGATACAGTTATGAAAGTCAGTGTTGCATTTTCCGTGATATAAGTGTTGTTTAAATTTTACAATAAAATGTGTAAAATACGTTTATAAGCCAAATTACAACGCAATAATATGAAAATAAATAAATATTTATTTGTTTAAAATTATCATGGAAAATAAAACTCTAACTTTCATATCACGTGCAGCCAGCGTATTCTTCCGGCATTTCAAAATAACACAGCTGACGGACAACATACAGAATCTTTACTAACTTTTTTTCTTCAATTTAACATGATTGCAAGGAAAAAGAAAAAGAAAAAAAATGTATAAAATTCTGAGGATGGTGTCTATCGCCGAAATATTAATTTTAAACAAATGAATATTTGTTTATTTTCATAATATTGCATTCTACTTTGGCTCATAAGCATTTTATGCATATTTTATTTTAAAATTTAAACAACGCTTATATCATGGAAAAAACAACTCTGACTTACTATTATTATTGTTATTAATTAATATTATTACTACTACTACTACTACTACTACTACTACTACTATTATTTATTGTTATTAGTATTAGGCACTTTGTAAACACTGTTTTTTTAAAAAAAAATATTTCTATTATTTTTGAAACAACTTTAATAGTTTATTTTGGAAGTATATTCCATAAAGAAAATAAACAACCCACTTTAAAAAAAAGAAATTACGAGTTTTGTATATTTTATTTGCAGTTTTGTGTTAGGGGCGTCAAAAAATTCCCAAAATATTCTGACACACCTAGTGTTACATCACTCAGACTGGCTTGATTTCTACAATTCTGAGGATGTAAACACTATACTCTAATATAGCTAGTAACAAACCGAAAAAAAAAAGAACAACAAAAAGAAAAAAAGAAAAGACGTTTGCATATAAAGAAACAATTCAAAGTCGCTCAACAGATATACCTTTTATTCAGTCATAACTCATAGGAGACATAAAATTACTATGCTGCAATATAACATGACTCAGCTTCTTCCAGCAGTTGAAAACAAAACTTATAATTCCACCATTGAAGGTGGACAATCTTTGCAAAATCAACTTTGTAAAAAGGTGTTAACATCACCTGATCAAGGTTCAGGTACAAATTTATATATGCAATAAATAGTTTGTATATTAGATTAGGTGTATGTAAATGGGTGTATGTGTTTGGTATTTGTGTATATATATATATATATATATATATATGTATATGTATATATATATATATATATATATGTATATGTATATATATATGTATATGTATATATATATGTATATGTATATATATATGTATATGTATATCTATATATATACATATATATATATACATATATATGTATATATATATATATATATGTGTATCTATATATATACATATATATGTATATATATATATATATGTGTATCTATATATATATATATATATGTGTATCTATATATATACATATATATATATATATATATATATATATGTGTATCTATATATATATATATATATGTGTATCTATATATATACATATATATATATATATATATATATATATATATATATATATATATATATATATATATATAACTATTTAACAAGATACCTTTCTGAATGCGTGCACTCTGCATGGATAAAAAGTAATATAACTATTTGATATAATAAACCGTAATACTTTTACTATTTGGCTTCTTTTTATTTTTTTATTTATTTTTTTTTTTTTTTGCCATGGAGATATATGTATGCATATATGTATCGGTATTCATTCATTCACATATTCATATCTACAAATGTTTTAATTGGTAAATAATCAAATATTTCCGTTCATATATAGAGATAAATAGGTTGAAGATTAAAATAATATATATTATGCACAAACATAAATACCATTCCATATATTCCTATATGTTAAGTGTATATGTATATTGACAGAATACACATATACATAGGCATATATACATACATATATGTTTTGTACATTTTTTCCAATAGGTGGTTTAACAATTAAAATATTAAAAAATTGCATAACATATATTCAAAATATTAGGAAAAAAAAAACAAAAACAAAAAAAACAAATTAAAAAATGTTTAACACAGACTCCATTAATATAATTGATTATTAATATATTGAAATATCAGGAAAACATTATATATTGCAAGTATTAACCATTTTTAAAAAATGTAACTGTTGGAAATTTATTTTTTATTATTTAGAAAAATTGTGAATTGTAAACACATCAGAAGAGAATGTATTCGTTCTTAAATAAAATGTAGACTGAAGAGAAAAAAAATTATGAAAAAATTCTGCAAAAAAAAAAAAAAAAATGAGAAAAAATAACAGAAAATTAAAATATTTAAAGCTTGGAAACAATCTGTTCTGGTTGTTTGGTTTGAATTGCATAAAACCAAATGTATTTTTTTTTTTCTTTTATTATATATTTTTTTCTTTCTTTTCCATCTTTGTTTCTTTGCTCCATTTCAATTTCCGGAAATACTTAAAAAGAAATGCAAAAGTCTAATTCGATATTTATGTTGTTTCTTGCTGAGAGAGAGAGAGAAATAAAAGAAATAAATAATTGACTAAGAGTGATCATTTTATCTTTTAAGGGGCAATAACTTTTAAGTTTACAATTTTCAAAAGAACAAACAAAAAAAAATGTGTAAAAGAAAAAACAAATAACCGAAACTTCAAAAGGACAAAAATATTTTTTTTAAATAAATTTTAAAAAAAAAGGGTCAATGTCTGTGTTTTGTCTCTCTTTTTTTTTTTTTTTTTTTTTTTCTTAATAGTGTGAGACCTTGGCTCATTGTCCGCTTCGCAGCTTTGGCCTTTATACATGAAACAATCATAACAACATAGAGATCAGAAAGCAGTCAATAGATTCACAAGTGGGAATATCACTTGGATATTTGTATGTTATTATATGTATATAAATATCTATCTTTTTTATATATAGCGTATATAGGATAAGACTGGCTTTAGGAATGCTTTGATTTCATAATATGAATTTGTCACAACTTGCAGGACATAAAACTGCCTAGTGGTCGCTGGTCGACATTTATAAAAAAAAAAAAAGCATAGGAAATTATACTTAATTCTATTTATTCTTTTCAATCTGCTTCCTTTGGAAAAAAAAAAAAAAATTATACACCCTCTTTTATAATGCTTTGCACCCAGTTTACATTTGCGTACATCACTCATATATATATATATATATATATATATATATATATATATATATATCTCACACATACATGCACACACCTTTTGTGTGATTAACTTTCGTATGTCCCATTCAAATCAGCAGATATCCACCGTGTAAATTTTTAATTATATATTTTCATACAAATTGATTGACCAAAAAAATAATATCAAGGATATGAAAAATAAAAACACAAACCCAATAAACTAAGGGAAAAACAAAAAGTGATGTCTATTAAAAGGATAAAATGTCATCTGGGCCCTAAACTGCAGCTTTTAGTATCTATAACCATTGTTATCATTATTGTTATATTTTCGTTATTATTATTTTTATTATCATTATTTAAAAGCAGGCGGTGGCAGTTATTGTTGAAGTCTACTTACTATTAGGTATTCTTTATCAGCAGATTTCCACCATGTGGAGAAATAAATTAAAAAAAAAATATCTTGCAGAAATTTCCACTTGTAAAAAATAAATAAATAAACTTTCATTTTTTTTTTAGTATTTTCTCAAAAAGTATGAACAATGTTTAAAATTTATTTTTATCAAATACATACATAGTGCATATATTTTATCAAAAAAAAAAAAAATGAAAAAAAACTTTATTTGGCATTTCTTTGAGAAATAAATTATACCATGTTTTTCTTTATATAAAATGATTGGATCCTACAAACTGAACAGTGTATGTTGCCTTTCTCATTTATTTCTTTACTATTCCGTCTTGCATTTACTCCTTCTGTTCAGTCTTTATACTGAAAAGTAGATGTACAATTATGACACCTAAAATATTGTAAAAGAATCTAAAGATACAAATCCTTAAGAATCTTGTAAAATGCTTTACAAGTGTTCTTCCCAGATGTAATTTACCATCTTTTTTTTTTTTTTTTCTTTTTTTTTTGCAACATACAACATATTCAAATAGTTCAAATTATGTACATTTTCGGTTTATTTCAGTAATTTTACACAAATTAGGAAATACATATTTTTAAAATTATTTTTTTAGTGATACAAAATTTAAAAATTGTCTATGTAATAGAGATACACCATAAGAATTAAAGACAATATCTGTCAAATTAAAAATGAAATAAAATCTTATTCCTGAATAGCTATTTGGATCTAACAACTGTTAATAATAATGATGATAATAATTACGTCAGAATTATTTTTTTTTTGCTAAATATTTGATTTTATTATTTAATAATATCTGAAAATCTAAAGTGACACTGGAGAGTTCCACTCAAATACAACTGATTTTGATAAAACCTTAAGCTGTCTAGTGCAATCATAGTGCATCAGTTTTTTAACTCACATATTTTTTTCTTTTCAAGTGGAACTCTACAATCTTACTCGAACATTTGTGTTTTCCTTTTTCAAATACTCTTAAAATAACTTGGTGCTTC
Organism: Euprymna scolopes; assembly: GCF_053919585.1. Classification (NCBI taxonomy): domain Eukaryota; kingdom Metazoa; phylum Mollusca; class Cephalopoda; order Sepiida; family Sepiolidae; genus Euprymna; species Euprymna scolopes. Next base: position 72,866,590 of record NC_136500.1, on the reverse strand, counting down.
TTCAGAATAAGAACGAGCATCGAAATCCAAAAAATTGAATTTCCAATGAAAACCAATGTCGTTTAATCAATTTTTATATCAATTTCAACTAAAAGTAATGTTATCTACTTAATTATCATGTCGAAATTAGTAAAATATATCTGCATTATTGCATAAAACATGTACTTGCACGATTCATTCATCTGTCATTATTTTTTTTGGGGGGGGGGCGAGAAATGTAACAAGACAATTACCTCCCCCTGTTTATTTTGTTTATTATTTAAGTATTTTTTAAATATTTTCATTAATAATTAATTTTCTACTTTACCATTTTTCATATTTTTTGGATATTTTATTAATTTTGACAAGATAATTAAGTAGATGCCATTGGTTTTAATTGGAAAGCAATTTTTTGATGTTCATTGATATTCTGAAGAAGCGCTAATATATATATATATATATATATATATATATAAACATTTCCATGGTGTATATTTGTGAAGTATTGAAAAATTTTGAGGATTGCTATTCAAGAAGATATTTCATTTTAATTTAAAAAAAAAATTTTTTAAAAATAGGAAAGAAAAAAACTATTTTCGTTCAACTCTTATGATTTTATCTGCATATAAATGCAATCAAAGAAAATTAAGAAACGTTGGTTAATATTGGTAAAATATACATTGTCGGTCTGTGCAGAAGGGATACAAAATAAATTGAACTGAAGAGAATTTATGAAAAAGCATCCACCAAATACAAGTTGAAAGACTTTATTTAGATTTTAACAGACTCATCGGGTTTTGTTTAAGGAAGTGTGGGTCGGGTTGATTACTTATTTGAAATCTACAAAAACTTTTCCTTATTTTTTTTTATTTATTTTTTATTTTTTCCAATCATGTAAAAAGGAATTACATTACAAATATACAGACACGAATAAGCAGTTTCCATCCAAAATTGAATCCTATAAAAGCTCTATACAGTTTGATGATTGTTTAATAGTATGAGGTGACCGTTTCTTTTTTTGTGTGTGTTTTTTTTTTATACTGGCCCAGGGTATTGCACTGGTAATATTACACCGAGATCATACAATGCTTTAATTTAGGCCATATGTATTTTTTTTTAATGTGTAAAGCATCATTGGGTAGGTATATATTTTCTTGAATATACATTAATTAACATATATATGTTGTGTATAATGCTACTATGTGGTTGAAACTTGTGTTTGAATAGGTAATACCGTTTTTATATAAGGGGTTATTTATTCTATGGTGTTGATAAATTTCTGAAAGATACGATTCTATCTGTGTGTGTGTGTGTGTGTGTGTGTGTGTGTGTGTGTGTGTGTGTGTGTGTCTATCAATGTAACATTGCACAGCTGCAAATGCATGCAGAATGACGTCACCGGTAGGGAAAATTACATGCCTTAAAAAGGAGTTCCCGTTAGAGACGGAGAGAGCAAAGAGAGACATGGATCATGGAATGAAATAACGTTCGAGATCACGTGAGAAGTGTGGAGGACGTTTGAAAAGACGATCACGTAGATGACGTCGTAGCTGTAACAATGAGGAAATAAATGTTATTGTTACAAGGAAAAACTTCTTTTCTATTCTTTGTCTACTTTGAGACTGAGTCTACAACGTATTGGTTCCCGGACAACGTTACATCATGTGTTTATACAATTTAGATCCTTGCTAAATTGTAACCTTAAGTAATTAAAATCCACCCCTCTTTCTCTGACTCAAAACAACAACAAAAAATGTTAAGCCGTTACAGAGAGAGACCAGATTCTAAGAGTCAGGAAGATGATGCGGAGAACCATTTAGTGTAAGTTTATTTTTAAAATGAGGATGATAATTAATTGAAAATTCAACTAAAATATATCATGTAAGATTTCTTTGTTATTTTAAGGTATTAAATACTAAAAACAAAAAAAAAATACAAGATAAATCAACAACAATGAAAAAAATTTTTTTTTCTAATGCTTGGATTTGTATACCGCATAAACACGCTGACACACTGGTTTTCATTGGATCACTGAAGTTAAGCAACGTGGAGCCTGATCAGTACCAGGCTCTATATGTAGGAAGACATTGACACCTCCCTGCAAAAACCTAACATCGTTATCTCCCCTGAGGACATTTGTGAATTTAATCTTGCCATGAAACTTTCTCCTTCAGATAGAAGCCGGTTCAACTCGTCTATGGTGAATGCCGTTTCGTCTGTCGGTCAAGTAGTCTCGTTGGCCGAGCTGATTGAAGTGAAATCAGCTAAAGACGGTTTCCTTGTATATGTCTCATTTTTCTCTTTCTGAATTTTCTATGTTCTAAAGTTCTGCAAGCAAATGACCATTAAGTTACTAACATACGTGTCAACCAAATAAGTAGCATTGTACACAACATATTGTGGTAAATAAATTCTGTTTACTGTATCATATATATATATTTATAATTTTTTTTTTCTTTTTCTTTTTCTTTAAAAAAAAAAATGCCATCCCTGGCCATTTTCAAGAAATCAAAACTAAATGACTTGAGCATTTCTTCTGATTTATAAACAGACAGTAGAAATCTCAGCTAGAGTACAAAATCTACTAGTATATAGTTTTCACATTTTATATGAGTATACGGTTGAAAATTCAAATTTATTATTCAGTAGTGTTTTTAGCTGTTTTTTGGTTATAAGTTTAAAATATTTTTAGATCTCCCTCCTCTTTTTTGTCTCTCTTATTTATTTATTTTTTTTTTTTAATTTTGATTATTTCAAAAAGGTTTAAATTTAACCACCATAAAATGTTATAATGGTAATAATAATTATAATAACCATAATAATAACAATGATTATAATAATAGAAGTAGTAATAATGTATATCAGGTAATCACTTTTTTCTTTGTTTTTTTTTTTTAATTTTTTAACCCCGATAGAAAGGGTAATTAAAAAAAAATTTTTTTTGTATATATATATATATATAATGTTTTACTAAATAATAAATAATTGACGTTAAAGTGTATTTACATATTTTGTGTTATAAGACTAAAGTTTTTTTGTTTTTTTTAGTCCCATTCGAAGGGATGTTCTACAAAATTACTAAGAATATATTTACAAACCAATTTATGCATTTCTTTATCTGTAAAAACAGTTATCAATTTATTTCATCCAAATTGGTTATTATGTATCAAATAGAATTTTATCAGTAGTTTCACCGTTTAGAAATATATTTACAAAAAAACAAAGAAAACATAAATCAAAGACGCATATATTTTATATGAAGTGCAGGAGGTGTAGATATCTTTATCACTGCATACACTTGTGTTTGTATATGGATGTTTGTGTGTATGTATGTAGTATATATAATGAAAATGCATATGTATACATATATATATATATATATATATATATATATATATATATATATATATATATATATATAAACACGCACACACATATATATATATATTATATGTATTTTGTAAGTTCTAAACCTTGGTTACTGGTAATTATAAACTGTCCAATGCAACAAAAAGACAGAAAATGATTATTTAATAGCAGGAATTGTAAGAAAAACATATTTCACGCCCAACATCAATACTAAATCATATAACAATTCTTATACACAGTTTAATGATTTGCTTCTAAAAAAAAAAAAACAAAAAAAAACAGATATACTGACATTCATAATGTTACTGAAATGGATTTATAGAAATTTGTTGATTATATCATGAAAACTATAATTTTACATTGTTATAGCCAACTTTAAAGCGAATAGACAAAACATTGGAACCAAGTAAAACTCATATAGTGCAATTTTCTGGTAATATTTAGTCTTTATTATCAAATACTTCTTCATAAATGAGTGAAATCATTTTCATTTCCAAAAATAATATTTAATTACATTTTCCTTTTTCTTTTCCTGTCTTCTTTTCTTTGTTTCCTTCAAACGTCCATTTTAATTTTGTAAATTTGAAAATGAAATTATTTTTCACTCATCTCTATGGAAGATTTTTCTTTTAAATAATAAAGACGAAATATGAAATTGCACCGTATGATTTGATTGTATTGTTTTGCCGATCCGACTTTTCCACTTATCTCTACATTTTTGATGGATTTTGTTCAAACTTTTCTCCATAAATATATAGACTATTATATATATATATATATATATATATATATATATATATATATATATATATAGTCTAACTTTTTCTCTTGGAAAGCAACTATAAGATGTCTTTGAGTATTAACGAATAAGGAAACTATGATGTGATGTCATATTGCATTCGAGCAATCCCCCAGCAAAAAAAAAGAAAAGAAAAAAAACTAAGATGGCATGTTCTAATACCAAAATGGTTTTCTAATTTCCCTATTTTTCCTTGGTTTTGAATTTTACATCTTGTTCATCTGAGGCTCGTTGAATTCATGAAGTTTTCAATGAATGAATTATGTTGCAGGGGGAGGTATTCGGGTTGTTAATATAACCTAGCTGTCCTCCTTGGGGGGATTCCTAATTCCTCCCTTTTTTGTTAATTTTTATTTATTTATTTATTTATTTATTTATTTTTTACAGGCTTTTTCACATCGGACAGCCTCCTTTTCGATTGGTTCAAAATGATTTCATTTTTGCATCCTGAATGCATTGTTAGATTCTTTTATTTGGCATTGATAGACCCACAAAAACTAAAAAGTAGATTTAATGTCTTTGTTTTTGTTTTTTTTCTTTATTTGTCAGCCACTTAGCTATGTCTCATAGGATATTTTGTATTCCTTGGCCATTGTCACATTACAAACAGGGCAAGCAAACCAAACTAGAATGACTGATTACAATTTTTTTTTTTTTTTTTTTTTTTTTTTTTAAGTAAATGAGAAAAAGAATGAAAATGTTGCCAAAGAGTTGGGATCCATTACAAATAAAACGATCTGATCTATTCCCTGCTTCTTTTGTTCCAGCTCGTTTGACTTCATCAATTAACTGTCTTGATACCTCATTGTAATACAGCTCCCTATTCCAATAGCTTCAGGCTCGTGGAACTCTCTTCCTGCTGACTGTTTTCCTCCTGCCTATAGCTTTGGTCTCTTCAAGACTGAGGTCAATATGCATCGCATGTTTTTGGATAATCATCCTTCGTTCTTGTTAGCTCCTTGCATCAAGTGGCTTCACACCTTGTTTAAAGTGGTTTCCATAAACAAAACAAAAAAAATCGTCTTCATTCGGAAAATAAAACAAACAATCATAATGCACTCATCTTTCATTCTGTCTTGTCTTCATCATCACAAGTACGCATGCAGTTGGGGATGAGGAGGCATCAGTGTTTTATGGGGCTTAAAAGAAAATAGTTTTCACTTCTTTGTCTTTACTGAACCGGTGTGTCAGCTCAAAAGCTACAGTTTCATTACTCGTGAAACTGTCTTCCATTTTTAATACACTGATCAAAATTTTGGCTCAAACAAAATTGTTCATAAATCTATATGATTTGATAGTCTCTCTCACTCTCTGTAATATCCCTTGTAAATCATACATACCTTCAACAGGCTCAACTTTTCAACAGTTTTCAACGGATATTAATAACTGCTGATCTTATCAGTTCACACTAAATGATGGTAGGTATTCCTCTCCTGCAGGTCAGTGACTTTGATCAAATAACTGGTGGTCGTTCAGAGACTTATTCATTTATTGACAACAGACAAAAGAAAAATAAACATGCAGATGAAACTTTGGTTTGCTGTTTTTTTTTTTTTTTTTTTTTTTCACCCCAAATTGTAACAGGCTGAAATTCTTTGTGACTTCAATGGCCAAAACTGTAGGTTGTCACTGTACAAATATACATGTTTGCATAGGGGAACAAGCGTTGTGGGCAGAGTGTTGTGTTCATGTAATAGAAGAATAATATTAAGTGTATTTATTTTTTTATTTATTTATTTGCAGACTTGTTATCCTAATCTTCATAGTTGTTGTTATTTCACTATGTTTCGGCCAACTGTTCCTCTGGCCTTCTTCAGTATGTTAATCGCGACGGGATAGGAATTCTGAGTAGTAATTACTGCCTTTCGCGGTTAACCGCCCGAAGAAGGCCAGAGGAATAGTCGGCCAAACAGTTGGTGAAACAGCAGCAACAACTGTGAAGATGAGGATAACTGTCCACAAATAAATGAATAAATATACAAATTACTCATCTGAAAGGGTTAAAAAAATATATATATATAATAATAATAATATTATTAAATGGTTTGAAAATTGACTGCCAATATTCAAACCACAAAAAACAAGTATTATTGAAGTATTTTTGTTGGTGAAAAATGAAGAGTAAAAAATAAAAATGACAAAAACAATATTAACAGAACCTCTGTACACATGTTTCTTTCTTTTGGTCTCAATGAAACTAAATATCTTCTGCAATTTATTTTTATTTTTTATCATTATTATTTATGTATACTTTAAAATGTATGAAGAAAACGATACCATATAAATCATTCGATTTCTATAATATTGTGAAATATTATTAATCTAGTCTATAAAATAAAGTTAGAGCCAAATCGAATTATATATGATAAATCACTATTTCATTCTTACTTGGCAGTCATTTATGTATAGTTGCAGTGTGTATATAAATATATTGTAGGTAAAGGTTCTTTTTTAATATAATCATGCAAAAAATAATTCATTCTATCTATATAAGAGTCAAATTCATCCTAAGATGAATTGCTGTTGCCATGTCTGGAGAGGTACTGCACAGCACCTTTTCCTGCCTTGACAAAATGCAAAACCGACTTTGAAATCTATTGGGAGATGCCCTCTTCTCTTCCTAACAGCCTTATTTCTCAGGTCGCTAGTCTTTATCTACTCTATCACTATTTTCACAGTAGGAACTCAGCTAAGCTCCAATCTATGGTTCTCCCACGTAAAACATTCATAACAAAACTCGTCAGTAATTTTTCCTCCTTTGTGTACTAAATGGACCTTCCTTGAGAAAAGTTTTTCTTACAGCAACCAGTCTGTGGAACACAACATCACGAAGCTGCTTCTCAGCTAACTATAACATAGTTGTTTTCAAATCCAATGTAAACAAATTCTTGTTCAGCCGTCCTCTTAAATAAGCAAATTCTACCCAGTTTCAAACCAAGCATCATCATGTTGTCTCACTATTTACCTGAGTAACACTAATTCTCTGCAATTAGTTAGATTAATGAACCATTAATCTATTAACAAAGAAATTAGTTAGAATTATTAGTTAGATTAGTGAACCATTTACAAAGAAAAAAAAATTGTTATTTGATATTTTAAAATAGGTTCTAATTAGATGAACTCATAATTTAGTTTTATCAAGAGTTATATCCTCTTACTGATTTTTAGTCACTGTCAGTCATTTTGAAATTTGAAAAGTTTCTGGAAATTATTTAATGGTGTAGAGGATGATTCCATACCCTTCATTTACCACATCACTAACCCTAAGGACGTAGTGACCTTTGGAAATGTTTGTATCTGAGTAAAGAACCGAGATTCAGCATCACTTCGCATAAATAGATCATACTGTAGTCAAAATAACTTGTATCCCAGAAACATAGGCATTTGAAAGTATTAAAATAATGCTAACACAAACTTGGAATAATGTTTGTCTACACAATAGAACATAGTGGGATATTAGATTCATATTTACATTTTTTTTTTAGCTGGGATTGTTATATCAAGAAGTATTCATTTTTTTTTTCACATCGTTTAAGAATTCGAAAAAATATTATTGTTAACAAAATGGAAAAGCAAGCATTTTACAATCCTCACTGTGATTGCAATTGCATCTTATAAAAGAATAACAGTGGAAGCATAAACAGTAATAAACCAAATGCAATAAACAATATTATTAATAGTAGTAATATTACTTAGCAATATAAGCACTTTGTCGGTATGGAGGTCGAAAAGTTGTAAACAAAAAACTCCTGTTATAACAGTCTGTCTGATGAGGAAAACATCTAAAGAAGAAAACGTATAATGTTGCTTGGTCTGAACTCCCATATATTTGACTGCATACCAGTGTCATAGGGCTAAGTAAGACTGTAATAAAAAGACCCAATGATTTTGGGGTTTATGAGAGGAGTAAATCTAAAGAGAGGAAAATATTTGCTACTACCTACATGGGATTACATAACTGAGAGAGTGAATCAAAAAGGGCCCTTTATAAACTTTTAGAATGTGGACAAAATGCACATATTTTTGCTCAAGAAGACGCTGCAATAATAACTTTGATTAATAAGTGTGAAATATTTGCATAGGAATGGCCTCTTTGGTTTCCTATTGGTTGGAAAGTTATAGGGGAAAAAATGTCATTTTTTTTATTATATGTAGAGATAAAGTACAGGATAAGTGTGCAGTATTGTTAACAAGAAAAAATTGAGACAAAAAATATTGGACAACAAACTGTTACAAAATGCAAGGAAAGTTACATTTCTACCTGCTTGCATATTTTTTTATTTTTTTATTTTCTTGGGTTTGAAAACGTTTTTATTTCATTTTTAAATGTCGTTCAGATGCGATATTAGCTTTCATGATTCCGGAAATCTAATTACTTATTTTGCTTCTTTTAAGCAACATGATCGCATAAATAACTGTTCCAAACACAATAAAATAAACTTCTCTGCTTAACTGAAAGAAGAAAATGACAGGGAAAAAAAGTAATCGGAATTCAGTGTTTTCCGAAAAGCCAACATCTATCATTCTGAAACTTAACTCTAACAGCATCATATTTGAACGAATTCTTAAATTGAAATAAAAGCGTTTTCAAACATTTTAAAGCGCAAAAAAAAAAAAAAAAAATATGTAGGTAGGTAGAAAAGTAACTTTTACTGCCTTTTTTAATATATACTTTTTCACCGGTTTTTCTTGCAACTATATTGCACGATCGTGAAAGTTCAGATTCAACCCTCATTGTTTTGTATTAAAGCTACTTATTTTAGATGCATCCAACCATGTCTATAAGAGATTATGTGGTTATTCGGGATCTTAACTCATTGTCATAAAGGAGGTAATTCTATTTTACTAAAGCAGTTGAAAAAAAATCACTTTCTTCTTAGAATTACTCGAATGTTAATATTGTCGCATTTTAGTTTTTTCTTTTTTTTTTCTGTATTAATGTTATAAAACTTTTGTTACATTATATGAAAGAGTTGAAAAAAAAAAAATCATTTTTTCTTACATTTCTTAGTAAAATAGTTACCTCCCTTACAAGATTTCGAATCACTGGTTATATCTGTCATGCTTAAATTTGAAATAGCATTTTCATTACTGACTGCACAGATTGAATGATGGCATATAAAGAATGGATACGTTTTTGTTTTGTTTTGTTTTTTATATGTGAATTGGTATTATTGTTGTCCATAAAAATCTCCCTCCTTTCTTAATTCATTCAACACTTAGTAATAACTTGCTTGTCTCCCTTAGATTATGGCGGAAACAGTGTAATTTGAATAGCTTTACTGATTTTTATCTCAGTTGAAATTCATAGATTTTCCTGAATCTGTTAATAGAAGTTAAGATCAAACCATAGTTTCGAAACTCCTCATTCTATTTATATGATACTAGCAGGCTACCCGGCGTTGCCCAATCATAAGATACGCTTAAATATAATATTCTAATTTTAGCAGATTTCATATTATTATAGTGTCAATTCTCTATTGATTATTATATATTATATTGTACCCAATATATAATAGTGATGTAAAAAGTAAAAAAAAAAAAAAATATGACTTCAGTGCCATCAGCTAGAATCGAAACCGAAGGCAAAACTTATCAAGAATTCTTGGTAAAATTATTTATTACAAGATTCAAGCAAGCAAGCAAGGATGTGTGGGCGGTCTAAAGAGTTTTATAATTATTAAGATATGCTATATTAAAACTCTTTTGTCTAATTATTTGGTTTATATTGGTTTATATCACATAAATATATTTTAATAATAAAAAAATATGGTAGCTAAGGTATATACAACCTCCTCTAAAATTTGGATTTTCTGATATTCATTGCTCAAAATTATTCATATGGCAAACAGAACCCTCCTTGTAAATACGAAATACGAAAATCTTTTTATAATCTAGTATTAATCAAAAGAATTTTTTAAATCTCAAGAATCTAGATTTTCAGGCGGGAGAGTCGTTGCCATGGTTATTATGCTTTAGCCAAAAATTCTTTAAAATAATTTTATTTAAGAATCCTTTCACAAAAGCATTGCTCGAAATGAAGTTAAGTGTGTTTGGTTATGTTTGGAAAGCCGAAATGCATATATTCATAAACATCATTAATCCAATCCATGTTCGTACTCCAGAGAGCTTCACCACATGCTTAAGAACAAAATTCAACCCAATGGTCGATTGTTTTGTTGTATTATTACGTGTGAGGATTAGCAGAGTATACTGAAGTACAAGAGCTTGATAAGTATATCTCAAACTTTACAATCACAATTCTCCACTAATTGGAGCAGTGCATCTCCCTCTTCTGAATAATGGTTTTTGAACAGAAGTAATTTTCTATCTGTTGAAACTTTCGTTAATATTAATGAAAAACTATAATTATGTTTCAGAATATACCTATTCTTGTTTTAGAGGTGTAGTTTTACTATTTATCACTATATATATATATATATATATATATATATATATATATATATATATTTAAAAGCCCCCCCCCCTCCTTAGGTAGAGCACTGTCATAAAATGATTTCACCGGCTACCTAATCAGTGCTATGTGAATCTCTCTGTTTGTTTGTAAATAAACAAGTAGATCGAGCACTGTAAAAGCGGAGGCAAAGTGTCTTTATAAATGGGCAATTGATGAGGTCGTTCATGGGCACCGATATCATGAGCCGGGGGGTTAGAATTGCTGACTATCAACTAGATGGTTGTAGGTCCAATCTTTGGCTAGGGATGGCTGCTAGTCTAGCCACACTAATGAGCTGTGATACTGCAAAACTGTATGTGGATGATATATAATAAAGTAAATTCTTTTAATGCTTCTAAAATTCATACTAAGATTGTCTGTAAGCACACGTAGCATAATGGATAAAGTGCTAAGTGATAGCCGTCTGGGTGTTGGAGGTTCAATCCACAATGTAGGCAATACTTAGAATACAATTACAAATTCCTTATGTATGTGCTCTGCTGTTGGTATCAACAAAATGATTATTTGCGGAAAAATTTTGAAACTTATGAGTTGGGATTAAATTTGCTTAAACTCTCCATTGATCAGAATAGATTACTAAGACTTCAGCGGCTTCTTGTTGAATAATTGGCTGAAGTGTCACACGGCATCTTCTTTGAATGTTAGGATAAGTATCCCAAGATCAATTAGAAGTGCTCGTGCATCGTGTTGTAGCATAGCAAAGTGGCTTCATGATTTTTTTTTTTTTTTTTTTGTAGATAACGAGCCAAAGTAACATCCATTTTTGTTCCATCTTATTGTTTCTATTCCATGAGTTCCGTCAATAGTTACTAAATTTATTAACTTGATTCACTTTGCGATTAATGATTCAAATGAATCATTTAATAACTTTTAATTTTTTTTATTAAAAATTAGATATGCACCTTTTTTATCATTGTAATTATTATTACATATGCATTTGTTTAGACAATCCATCTCTATGATTGCGAAACCCGGCTAATGAGAGTTGCAGATCTCAAAAGGTTAGAAGTGTTGTCGACCTATACTGTCTCCACCATTTCGTCTCTAATATCTAAATCGGAACGCGATACAGGATCACCCCCTCGGCTAATCACAGGAGAGTTCATCCATGAAGCAATTGCTCCAGAACTACACTAAGGTTGGCAAAGACGTGGATATGCACTATCAAAGTTGATGTGGAACATAACTCCAGTCAACAGGTCTACAGTGTCAGTTACTGGTTCCATGGCTGGCCCCTGTGCACCATCGTATGTGATTCTACAGAAGGAATTGGCTCCAATTCATCTTGGGTGAATTTTGCTTCAAGTCAAGTCAATACGTCCTTGTATTTCTATTCTTTAGTCTGTCACATTTAAGTTTTAAAATGCATTTTCATCACAGAAAATGCATTTTAAATGGATACATCTTAAAAATATCCAATCTTGCTTTTTAATTATTGTAATTGTTTTATAATTTAAAAAAAAATCCCCAAATTTTTGTCCCTATTTATTTTGTTCCCCCTTCTTCACAAGATATAAGTCTCTTGTTCTCTATTAGAAAAAAAAAAGAAAAAAAATCGAATCGTCTAGTAGATTTAGTTAGTTTTTTAAACCACTTCTTTGTCTTAGGATATTTCAGTTTCTTTTTTTGACCAAAAGGTGTCAGACAAGCTTCTTTTTTTTTCTCTCTTTTTCTTTCTTTCTTTCTTTTTTTTTTTTTCAAAAGAATAAAAAGACACAGACATAGTAACATGCATATGTGATATAAAACAATATCTGTGAGGTACGAGTAGGTCAAAGCAGGTGACATGTAAGGTGAAACTGCAGAATTGCAACAAAAATTGAGGAAGATCACATATATCACTTGTATGAAAAGATTTTTCTGATTTCTTTTTTTTTTCTTTTGTTTCTTTTTAGACTCACGGAAGAGAAAAAAAAAATGATTTATGAATTTTTAAACAAGGTAATTAATTCTGCCCTGCTGCAAGAACTGTAACACCAGGGTCAGAAAGTGGGATTGAGAAGACAGCGCCGCCGCCCTTCCTTTAAAGAGGGGCACTGTGACTTGCAAAAAGTGCCTAGGCAGCCCCGTCAGCATTCCCCGGTAAGTGCATCTCAAGCAATTAGCAATAAACTAACCCCTTTCTCAAAAAGAAGAAAGCAAAGTCTGGGAGGGTGGACCTCCTAGAATTGAACAAAGCTAGCATTACACCGCAAAATTAACAGGGACCAGATCATTACAGGAATGGTCTAATCTCTGTTGATTTTGGGTGGGGAAGGCAAGGATAAACATCCCTAGCCACTTTATTTTAAATATGGAAAATCTTTCACTTTACAATGAAGAACTTGAAATGTTTTTTTGCATGTATGTATGTGGAAGGTATAGCATTTACATTTTTAGTTTGTTTTATGGACTATTATCCTTAATGTTGCCCTGTAATTAGATTCCAACCAGTAAATCGTACATCATTTTTCAGGTGTATCGTTTATTTAAGATTATCATCATCATTATCATCATTCATTTTAACATCTGTTTTACATTCTGGTATGTGTTGGACAACTTTTAGAAATTGACTTCTAATGTAACCCAAGCCTGACCAGGTCTTTATTTACCCATTTCCTAACCACTTTCTTCCATTTTTATTTGGCTTTCTGATCTTTGCCGACCGATCCTGCTACCTCAACTGCTCTACACCTATTGATGCAAGAACTTTCCTCCATCCTTTCAGCATAACTAAGCGAACAAAGTCTCCTGTTCTGCACATATCTCCCTATACTGTCAAAATTTAAATCTTCCTCTGAGGTCAGCAGATCTAAATCTATCTTTGAGAATCACATTACACATTCGTCATATTTAATCTTCCTTTGAGGTTAGCAGATCTAAATCTATCTTTTAAGATTCATATTACAAATCCGTTATATTGTTCTCATATGTTATTTTTTTTCACAATACATATTGTCGACTCTAATCGGCTAGGTTCCTCTTTCATCTATCATCTACATTATCATTCTCATATGGTTTCTCTCCATGCAACACATGTCCTCAACCCTCACTGGCCAGATTCCTCTTCAATACATTATCACACTGCGTACACATTCCTGCTAGAATTTGCCTAGGTCGACACTGGTGAGGCTTCCTGAACTTTTTGCATTCACTCCTAACTATTGAAATCACACGGGTTTCTGCTCTACTCTGCTCTTTGTTGCAATTCTATAAACAAAGCAACTAACTGACTAAAAATTTTACAATATTCCACATATTTCATATCAAATGCTAAGAAAATATCCCTAAAAATATTTTCCAAATAAAAATAAGTACATACCCGACACTTCTTAACCAAGCTCCAACCTCTGTCCCATCATCATAATATTGCGTCCCTGTGTCTATCTTACAAATACCTCAATGAAATGTGCTTTGATGAACTCGCTGCACATACCCTCAACAAACCCGTTTAGCAACGGAATCCCACCCTTCCACTATAGATGTTTCTAGATGTCAGGAAGCCTTCTACTCTAATAGCTTCTTCCCTTGGAATACTAGACTTTGGCAATTTCCTTCCTGCTACCTGCTTATCTGACTGTACTGACATGCAGAAGTTTAAATGTAATGTAAGCCAACATCTCGCTCATCTCCCATAAACATAGTCTCAAAGAGTGGCCCCTTATGTCCAAGTGGCGATATGCCTTCTTTGGGGGTTGACATGACTAAAAACAAAACAAACATTTACTTATACCCACCCACACCAATAACACAACAAGCTGTTACACTTTAAACAAACTAGAAATACCAACGATACAAACCACATCACTAACTATAAGACAAACATTAAGGACAATGGAGTACTTTTGTAAAACCCCCACATCCAACACGGACATATACACTGTCCCATGCAGTGATTTTCAAACAAGTTAGCATCCAAATGTACTTTCTACATGTTTTTAACTTTTATTGATGAATACTGGTGTGGAGCGCAATATCAATGAGGATATTGCCAAGGTTGCTGCAAAGAAAGTGGATTCCCTTTACTGTGCTAGAAAATTACTTGAGTGTCTCATATCTTTATAAAGCCACAATTTGCCCATACATGCAGTATTGTTTTCATATCTGGGCTGGTGCATTTACCACTAGTCTCTAACTCTTAGACAATATGCCATGTTTGAGACAAAAAAAAAAGAGTAAAAAATAATGAATACTGGTGTGGAGCACAATATCAACTGTTTTCTCATTAATAGTAGCATTAAGATTTCTTTTAATAACCCATCCCAACAAATATAGGCTGCTGCAAAGAAGGTGGGTTCCCTGTACCTTGCTAGAAAATTACTCACACTAGAGGGTATCTTCATATCTTTACAAAGCCAAAATTCGCCCATGCATGGAGTATTGTTTCCACATCTGGACTGGTGCATCTAACATTAGTCTCTCACTCTTAGACAATATGCCATTTTTCACAATGGAACAATATAACAAACTTTTTGTTTTTAGACAAAGATTTAAATAAATGCTAGCAATAAATGCTGCATACATTTTTGCTGGCAAGATATCCAGCCGAAAATTAATGATAGTCATTCATTGTTTAGTGACACCATCACTGGCCGTGGAGCCTGAAGCACAAACGGCTCTCCATAAAGCCAGTGGCTTTCACAGCAAATCCTGGTTCAGCCCAGGAGCTTGGAACAGTCTCATCCCTACTTGACACTCTGCAGACCCAGTTGAGCAGCATCCAAACAGCAAAAAAGAATTGCTTGCATCCCATCATACGTAAATAACTAGTTCAAAAATGCACTCAATCAATAAAAATCATGTATAAAAATATGAGAATAAATATCCGACACACCTGAAGGAGATAATAGTTGAAAAATAAGTCACAACAGTAAGGATAATAGCTTGAAGACAAAGCAATATTTGATTTTGGAATGCTTTTTTTAGATGTGGATTGATAAATTGTATTATTTGGACTATACAGACTACTGTTCTCATCTTGGGTATTATTCACACAACGTTTCAGTCGATGTAACCTTCAACTTTCTTAATATCTTCCACAAGGGCCAGCGACCCATTGGAAAGAAGTGGTAAGTAATCGTCTACTGGAGGTTAATGCTTCAATTCTCAATGTGGGCAATACTAGAGATACAATTATAAATTACTTGAGACATCGATTTGGTTATAGCTGACATAAGAGAGCAAGCTACCTCCAAGGATTAAATAAAGGGTTCTGTTTAAAATTCAATGCAGATTCAAAATTTTGACAGAAATATTCCTGAAGGTTTCATGAGTTTGACAAATATTCCTGAAGGTTTTAAGATTTTGACAGAAATATTCCTGAAGGTTTTAAGATTTTGACAGAAATATTCCTGAAGGTTTTAAAATTTTGACAGAAATATTCCTGAAGGTTTTAAAATTTTGACAGAAATATTCCTGAAGGTTTCGAGATTTTGACAGAAATATTCCTGAAGGCTTCGAGATTTTGACAGAAATATTCCTGAA
The DNA here is from genome assembly GCF_053919585.1 of Euprymna scolopes. NCBI lineage: Eukaryota > Metazoa > Mollusca > Cephalopoda > Sepiida > Sepiolidae > Euprymna > Euprymna scolopes. The sequence goes on along the minus strand of NC_136500.1, from coordinate 72,850,502 downwards.
GGTTTTATAATTTTGGACAGAAATATTCCTGAAGATATTATGATTTTGACAGAACTACACCTGAAGACGTTTGGAAATTATATTGGCTGAAATATTGTGAGAATAGCATCCAAGTAGTCCAAAAAGTCGAATAATACAAAGTGATGATAATAGTTTGATCTGTTGTTTTTCTTACAATTTTCTTTCATTTGATCATAATGTAGCAATTATTGACTCGTATTTCTAATGTAGCAATTATTGACTCGTATTTCTAATGTAGCAATTATTGACTCGTATTTCTAATGTAGCAATTATTGACTCATATTTCTAATGTAGCAATTATTGACTCATATTTCTAATGTAGCAATTATTGACTTGTATTTCTAATGTAGCAGTTATTAATTCAGATTTCTAATGTAGCAATTATTGACTTGTACTTCTAATGTAGCAATCTGAATGTTTCTCTTTTAAGACATTACTGTAATTAAAAAAAAAAAAAGATTGTTGACAGTGTCGAGAAATTAAAATATTAAACGATTCACATTGAACTTTGAAAAGTGAAAGCGTCAAGAAATGAAAAAATTGAAATGTGATTTGAGTCATTTTTTTTTTTCTAATCATCATCATATAATGAAGAATTACAATTCGACGTACTTTTTTTTGGAGGGGGGTTGAGAGTCTAATAGTGTCTAGCAGTGTTTGAAGTTGAGTACTGATTTAGGCATGGGGTTAAAATGATCTTTAAGGATCATAGGAGATGTAGTTTGATATGCATTGATTTGCATATCAATGAAGCTCCCCCCCCCCCAAGAAAACGTTATAAAAAGACTAACCTCGAGAGGGTAGGGGAATAGAGTACTTGGAGGTCAAAATGTAGAAATTCTCACAAACGCTGACCAACAATTTTTTTTTTATATTACAATTACAACTTTATCAAAGTATAAAAATATATAAATGTAATCAATGTTAGTTAATAATAATATGTGATGTATAAAAATGTAAAATAACTTTAATTCTGATTTAGTATCTGTCTGGTTTCTATTATTTGTGATGTTCTAATAATCATGTTTTTTCTTGTGAAGAAATAATTTGATTTCAAATTACTTTCTGAAAGTCTTTTTTTATTATTATTCATCCAGGAAAAAAAAAAAGAAATTTGACTTAAATAGAAAAGTAAAATATTCTGTTGTCAGACCAAAGATGGGGGTAAAATAATATTTGTGACAAAAAATATATATATAACCTTTGTTTTTAGCTCATTTAATGTCTTTATCACCTTTTAAAAAAAAAAAAAATATTACAAATAATTATCAGAATTAATTTCTTTGGAGTAGTTACTGGGAAAATGCAGACAATTTTTGAAAAAAAAAAATCTAATATCTTTTATCATTTTCTTTAAAAAAAAAAATATCTGAAAAATTGAATTGTTTCATTGTATTATACAACTTGTTTTGAAGTTGGTCCCTCCCCCCCACCAACCCCTTAATTTTATATGGATTTCTTTTTTTTTATTTACCTATTTATACAAATATTTGAATTGTAATGTCAAAAAAGTAAAAATAAAAACGAAAATAACAATTGTTTATTAAATAAACAATACCATAAATATTTATGCTAATAATATTCAATAATTATGAGATCATTCATAGATTAATATATAATACTCATGAAAAAAACTTAACCATCTTTTAAACAATTTCGGATTATAGTCAAGATTGCCTGCTCTTTTGGACTTCCGGTTTCTGGTCTGCAGATAGAACGACGGTGAAAAGGAAGATATGGTCCCTTTTGATTGATGATGATATTTTCAGATAATATGAAAGTACTCCCCCTCCTACTTTCTCTATGTTAAGAATGGCTTTCTTGTTTGCTTGACCATGTCTAATTATTCAGCAAAATGGACGGCAGAAACCGGAAGTCAAAGATGAGACAATCTTGACTATAACCACAATTTGTGTCTAATTTAACAGGTGACAACACTTATGAATTGTTGAATGCACTCAGTGTGAAGAATAACAAGAGAAGACAATAACAGTGAATGAGCTCTATAGGAAACGAAATCTGTTTTTACATAATTGTAGAACAAAGGTTAAATAATATCCATTTTGTAGCACTGGGTGCAGGGGCAGGGGGATTAAACAGAAAGTGTAGCTTTCACACATAAAGTATTCAATAATTATCACCATCAAAACAAAATAGTTTTTTTTTCTTTCTTTCTTTATCCACACTGCAGTGAACCACAACACCTTTTATCCAGTGATCAAGGTGATAAAGTTATAAATATTAATGGATGAGATGTGAACGTTATACACATAACATCAAAACGATATGGAAAAAAAAAGAAGAATCTCATGCAACAACATTAATTAGCATTCTAATTTCGAAGATGAAAAAGAAATCTTGCTTATTTCTTTTTATGTAAAACAGTAAATTAAAAAAAAATCAATATCTATGAAAATCAGTTGAATAATGATGTCCATTTCTTACTTCAGTTCTTCCCTAAATTTCGATTTGTTTTTTGTTTGTTTGTTTTTGTTTAATCCAGTCATTTTGATTTCTCTAACAAAATTGTGGACACACTTCATTTTTTTTTTCACCCCTCTTAAATTAACGAAACTTTATATTACTTGATAATCTTATAAGGAAGAAACCTTTTTTGTATTTAACCCCCTCCCCATCCCCATGTACATAGAATGTGACACAAGGTTTGTTTAATATCAAGATCGGATTTGCTTTTTGACATTTTAGATGAACAATCAGTTGCAAAAAGAAAATCTTTGACTTCTTTGTTGATGCTGTCCATCCATAGGAAAAAAAAAAGCCTTTTTCATGATGTTTCTTGTCACAGGCAAGAAACTTATTGTTTTTTTTTTTGTCTGCATAATTGTATTTAAAGTATAATTTTATCCAATGCTATATATTCTCATCTATATCTAATATATAAAGTTATATTACTGGATTTTTTAAAGTCAGACCAAATAGTAACCTGACATATTAATACTTAATCCAGACTGACTTATTTTTTCATATTTTTTCCTTTCTACTATATTGTTGTCATGAATATATTTTATTTCATGCCAGTTTTTTTCCTGAAAATACTTATTTCAGTTAAGAAAACTATCGAAAATTTTTAAACATTAAAAGGAATTAATCATATAATGAATTATTTCTCTTGAATTTGGCAAGAATAAATATCTAAAAACATGTATTTTTAAACATTTAAAGGAAGGAAGGTTTCCACAATAAACATACATTATTTGTTCGCCATTAATAAATTAAAATACAGTTCTAAAACAAACTTTTAAAAGATTTCCTTTTTCCCAAAATAAATTGATTTCAAAATCAAAGTCACTAAAATTAATTTTTCTTTCTCCATAAACAAGTCTGTCAGTTTTTTTGTTTTTTTTCTTCTTCTTCTTTTACTCCTAGTTAAATCCTGGTAGGTACAGCTAGTAATTGATACATTAAAACAAATGTAGAATTTGAGTTTAGCAATTTTTTTTGCTTTAGTGAATCCGAAAGTACATCAGTACATCACTGGATCAAAAAGTTAATTCTTAAATATCACACATTTGGCGTTCAGCACAATCAGTTTAATTTTCAGTATACATTTGAACATCACATAAGGTTTTTTCCCCCCCCAAACAGCTCCATCATAAAAATATTCGTGCATGTATCAATTGTTTGTCCTCTGTACGAAAAATCAGCCTCTTTCTGATATTTTCAACATGTCATCTTTGTCTTAATATATCATCGACAGTCATTTGTTACCTTGGAAACCTTAATAATATATCCTGCAGCTTTTTTTGTGTATCCATCCAAATTAGGTGACATCTCTTTATTATAATAGTCTCTCGAATACCACCAGCTTTTAGATCAGGCCAATTTCTCACATATTCATATGCAGCTAACTGATTTGATCGTAATTTAGAAGAAACCTGACGATATTAGCATGAGCCTTTAGAAGCTTTTCTTTATTAGTGTGTATACGTATTTAGTGTATATATATATATATATATATATAATTATACATGCATAAGTTGGTGAATACCAACTTAATAATCTTCCTTGTATCTCTCAAAAAAGAAAAGAAATCGCAATCTTAAATTCCCCTTTCTCTGCGGATCACTGATGCATCAATAGATGTTGTCTTCGTGTTTTTATCATACTTTAATAATAATCATCTGGTTTGTTAGATTTTCACATAATAGACAACAGCTCTGAACTAATTTGCGCTCCTCATGAATAACCAACTTTATATATATATATATATATATATATATATATATATATATATATATATATATAATGTTATATGCACAGTCACAGTGGATACATGTTTGGACGTTCGTATCTCTTCAAACTAAGCCCACCACTGTGTGAGACAAAAGCAAGAAAACTTTTCATGTAGATTTCCTTTCATTCTTTTGTGTAAAAGAATTTAACTATAGTCGAGGGCAGGCAGGAAAGACGACACATTTTTTTCTTTTTTTTAAATCTTACAAAAAAAAAAAAAATTTTGACTTGTGTCCCATTTGTAGACAATTCTTGTAAAGTTGCTTGGAAGAAAGTGACAAAAAGTGAATGCAGTTTTTTTTTTTAAATTTTGTTTTGTGTTTTTTTTTTTTGCTTTGTTTTGTGCATGTGTGTGTTTGCGGAAAAAAAAAATGAAATTAAAACCTGAAAGAATGTCTGTGTTTTAATATTAAAATAAAATAGCGATTCGATTTTTCACATCATGCCCATATAGTTCTGTTTGCTTCATGACGCATATGTAAAATCTCATTGTCGATAAAAAAAATTTTTTAAGGAAATATTATGTAATACAACAAAGTCAAAATTGTTTTTTGTTGATGTTTGTTTTTAATTTTTTACTTGTATGCTTTCTTCCTTTTTAAAATAATTTTTTCTTTGCATTTGGGAATCACTCTGAATTTACATATTTATATCCATGCATAATACACATGCACGTTCATGTATACATACGTAGATTCATTTAAGAGTCTATGTAAAAAAAAAGTGTACATGTATGTATATATGCATCTATATTTGTCTACCTAACAAAAAACATATAAAACAGCCGGTAAGAAAGGAAGCTGTTTTTTTTTTTCACTTTTTTTTTATCTCTCTCTCTTTCCTTCTCATAAAAAAATTTGGAATCTGATTGGTAAAATCAATCTGCTTTAAAATATTGTTTTATATGTAAAAAAATAAAAACAAATGATTTTGTGTAATCAAAAATCTCAATTAAAAACAAACTATCTTGTACTATTAATATACAATAGTCAACATTTACTACACCATGTGCCAATACACATTTGTTTGAAGTGCTTTCTTATAGAATTTTTTTTTTTTTTTTTTTTTAAATAAATTTTTTGTGAATAAGATTTAACGAAGTAGAATGTGATTTTGGTATTTAGATATTTTTGAGATCATTTAAAACTAAATTATTTGAAGCAATAAAGTCACATGTAAATCCAATTCAAGATCTACAAATACAAACAAAATGAAAATAAAAAAAAATCAAATTGTTCAGAAAAATTCCTTACCAAATCAGATTCATGTTTATTTAGTTGAAAAAAAATTATATTTATTAGAATTAAACATCTTTAAACTCTCTGCTGTCAGATACTTCAAAAGAAAAATTCTTTTTTAAATAAATAAATAAATAAATAACACGGTCTCATTGTAATTATCTCCCCTTATCTGCAGCAGAGAATAATGGAAGACAATAGCGTAGCAGGTTTTATAACTGCTTTTTATTTACTATGATGAACTGAACCCCCTCCTTAAAATTTTTTTTTTTTTTTTTTAATATAACTTAGATATTTTATTTGTTTTTAATAAGTTTCATAATATTTCTGAACCAAACTATTAGATTTACTGAACCTGGAAAAAAAATCTTATTTTTCTGATTTATAACATTGGAATAATAAATTAATTATATACACCACAGCAAATTTTCTTGTTGATAGATAATCATATTGTCTATTAGATTGTACTAAATTATAATTATTTTTCTTTTCGATTGTCTTTTTAACTAAAATGTTTTAGTTAAAAGAAACACTCCTTTTAATTTTATCACATCGTTTCTTTTTACTTGTATAAAAACACAACTTTTAGTTGTTTAATGTTTATCTTTTATCCATTATTTAAAAATATAATTCATTTTAATATAAGTATTTAATTTATTTGGCAGCATAAGATAATTAGATAAATATATTAACTCTGCACTCTGAAGAAAATAAGATTTATCACATGTCAAACTAAATAAAGCCTTACTTATACAAAGCTTTTCCTAAGGCACACAGCATTAATTTTATTAACATTTTCTAATTTTGTTTGTTAAATTCAATCTGATATTATTATTAAACATTTTTTTTTGTTCTTAATTCAGCTTTGATTTTTTTTTTTTATTTGCTAGAAAGTAAATTGTTGTTCTTAGTTAAACCCTTTTATATGATTATTTTTATTCTGTTTTGATTCAGTGCTTTGAAAAAAAAATTTTCTTACAAAACCTAAATCAGTAAAAAATTTCCTTGGTCTATTAATCATTCAACTTTACAAACACAAAATAGTTTTAGCTGAAAAAGTATTATCTATAAATGTTAATTATCATGCAAAACAATTGTCTAGTGAGAAAAGGCGCAAAAAAATAAAGCATGCAGAAAATGGTAATTTACTACGAAAAAAGTTTTCAAGAATTGTTGTTTTAAGATTTAAAAATGTTTGCGGTTTTTAACAACACACAGGGACAATAATCAGAATTTGTCTGCATACAAACAATTCCATTTTTAACTCGTGCAAAAAAACTGTGAGATCATGCCTTAATCTGTTCTTATGCGGACAGGTTTATTTTCTAGTTTTTGTACTAAATTCAATTTTTCAAATGCACAGAAAACAATAAATAAATGTCACTAGAAAATAAGTTAGTTCTTTTCATTGGAAATATTTTAAAAAATATTTCCATATCTCCCCCTACATAATTTTTATTCTTTGTATGTTCCAATTAACTTTGTTTATCTAAAACCTTTTATCTCTGTAAAATAAATTTTGAAATATTAAAATAACTTTTGAATCATCTTCTCGAATGCCTATATGGGACTTCATTTTCTAATTAATAAGAAGACCATAAAGAAATCCAATCATTTACCAGAGGTATACCCAACTGCTTCCCCTTATTGGTTTTTGAAAGCAATGCAAAAATTTTGTGCTCTTTTTTTTTTTTTTTTCTTAAATTAAAAAGTAATTTTTATGTTCATATGATCAAATCATTATTTATTTAGGTAAATTATTTAGAATGCCATTCTTAACATAGGGAGGGGGAAGGTGTTCTAAAGGTAAATTTTTACTTTCTGTCCACCTTAACACTCACATTAAAATGATGACTTTATAGGTTTTTGGTTATACTGAAAACGAATACCACATTTGAATTTTGCACAGGCAAAAAGTTTTCTGGATATCAAGAATTTTTTTTTTCCAAACGTACTACTTAATGTCAGCGGCATTCGCCATTCTTAACATGGGGAGGAGAGGGTGTTTTGTAACACACATGCGTATTAGTACTTTTCAGTCAGGAAAAAACATGACCACCAGTAAAAACAATAATAGATTACATTGGATTATAAAGGTCTTAATATCCAGAGAACTACTTGTCAGCACAAAATTAAAATGTAATATTCGTTTTCAGCATACCCGAAAACCTATAGAAGTTTTCATTTTAAAGGTGAGTGCTGAGGGGAAAAGAAAGTAAAAAAAATACCTTTATTTATTTTTTAACAAAAGAGATTGAGCAATTTTAATTCTAATTTAGGATTTAATGATTTAAATGAACAATGATTATTTATTAATTATTTACAGCGATATCTGTTTCTTTATTACTCTTAAACAATTTATTCTTGCTTACAATTATGTTTTAGAAAAAGAAAATTAAAATTTAATAAGTTAGTTGTAGCAATTTGGCTGGCACATTTGAATTTAAATATGGATTCCGGAATAGTTTTGATAAAATAACAAGGGAGATAAGTATGAAAACATATCAAACCAAGAGAGATAACTCTACTTTCCCCTTTATTTGACAAAAATGTATGAATGTAGTGGAAAGTGGTTATCTCCCTTGTCACCTAATCAAACTATTAGTTTTTTTATTATTTCAAAAGAGATCATAAACTAGTGAATTACCTACACTGTTTTGTAATTAAAGAGACTGTTTTGTTTTCTTTGTTGTTGTTGATTTTTAATTTCAAAGTGAAAGGACAACATGTGGGACGGTAAAAAAAAAAACGGTGCTAACGACAGGCTTAATAAAATAATAAAAACAAGTTCCATTTGAAAGCTCTTGCAAAAGGTAAATGTAAAAAAAAAAAAGATTTTTTTTTTTGTATTTTGTTTTGTTCTTTGTTTTTTTCTTTTTTTTAGAAAATCATAATAAAACAACAAAAAGAAACTTAAGTTTTTGGGGTTTTTTTTTTTAAATTCAATTTTGCTAGTTTCCCTCTTTTCTTAATTCTGGTAGAATATTCAAACCAATTTTTTAAATCATAGAAACAAAGATTTTAACGAACACTTTTTATTTATACTTATTGGCGTTTCAGACAGAGTATATGAAGTAATCTTGTATTTGTTTTGTATATATGTGTGCATACAAACCAACACAATCATATATATACATAAACATATATGTGTATATATTTAGCATTCTTGTGAAATCGTTTGTCACAGGTAAAAATGGTCTCTTGTAGAGTTCATGTAATTTTCATACAATGTCATCCAATAAATTTTCTTATGTGTGCTTGTAATTTAATTATATTTGTAACGACTTTTATTTTAACATTTAAATACACATTGAAATAAATAAACAAAAACATTTTTTCGCAACAATGGATTTACATTTTTGGATCATATTTAACCAAATCAACCAGAAAGATTGTCTTTAAGTTATGCAGATTTTTTTTCTTCAAATTGTCACAAAAATGCATGATAATTATAGAGATGTAACTGTTTTATCTAAAGATGTGATCTGATTCCTTTCTAAGAGATGTTTTTCTGTTTGGTTTGAAGGAAGTTATCAATAAATAGCTAAATTGGTAATCTATTTAGGAAGTAAACTAGATTTGTTTTATTTGTTAAAAATGGGTAAAAGTTATGGCCTGTTGATTTAAAATGAGTACTTTGTCTCATATTGATGGTTGAATACAGTTAAATTTGGGCTCATTTTTGCATTAAATACTAATATGTATTAATTCATATCTGTGCATCAAATTGATACCATAATACTGTAAGTTATCATAACAAAAGTTCATAAAAAAATTACCGCTAGATTAGACCAGCAGTTTCCAGGAAAAGTGTTTTCAGAAATACTAATTTTAATGGGGGGGGGGATTTTTTTTTTCATTGTTTTACATAAACAATAATATAATGGCATATATAAACACGAGTAAAATTATTATACTTATTTGTTTTTTCTTGTGTGAAATGGAATGTCAGTGAGGTCATTTAAATTGTGATGATATTTGCAAGTAGTGAAAAGGTCATTATGGTATCGAGTTTTATTTGCTCGTAATTCAAGTAACGTATATCCGATTAAAACACATTTGTTGTTATGTTGCTTGGCACTATGCACACTTCTCGTCTGTACATGAACGTTTTAGATGGTAGGAGGAAGTGCAGACCAAGTAAATCAAAGGCAATGGTAAAAGAGAAGTGATGAGAGCAATAGAATGACGTAAACCCTTAAAAAGAGAGAGAGAGAGAGAGAAAGAGTTTATTTTGACATCACAAGAATTTTATAAATATTTGGAAATTCCAAAAGGTTTTTTAAAATAATAATATATATAAGAAATATTGACCCAATGGATCATATGTGGTCTAGTTTATGGTGTGAGTAAAATAAAAAATAATATTAGCTTCCTTTTTTTTTCTTTTTTTTTTTTTTTAGTTGTATCCAAGCATTTCTGCTTTTGTCTGCCATACTTAAATTCAAAATATATCTTTCATAGGTTTGTTATGCTTAAAAGTTTTAAAATTGTATTTTAGTTGCATCCATTTGGAGGTTGTGTCAGTGGATCTGTCACACTTAAGTTTAAAATAGTATTTTTATTTCTAACCATGTAAAATGAATAGCCACATATATAAATATATATATTTCTTGGACATTTTTTTGTATCCTTAAAACTATGAGAAAAAAATTTTTAGTCCCAAGTTTTTTGTTGGAAAACTTCTTTGCTTGTAAGTCAATTACTCTCTTGCTTCCAAGAATTTAAGTTGTTTACCATGAAAGACTGTTTCAGAGATTTATTATATACATAGTGTTTATATTGAATAATATATATATATATATATATATATATATATATATATGAGAGAGATGTTATTTGTTTTGTTTTGTGATCCTTTTTTTAATGAATTCAATCATTTATACAAAAGTGAATTTTTACCTAATTACAAGTTGGGAATACGACATATGTATTGTTAAAATATAATTATCCACTGACATGTGTTTTGTCGTACACACACATATATACACAAAGACTTTCTAAGTCAAATTTAACATAAATTTTCTTCAATGAATCTGAATGTTTGTTCTTTAATCTAATAAAATACTCATATTTCATCTTTTGTATTCAACAAAATATCAATTGACTTAATAGATTTCGTCGTCATGCCTTTTTTTAATAAGATAGTTTGTATTCTAAATACTATCCTCAATTATTTTCTTACACTTGTCTCCTGTGATCTTCTAGTGATAACCTCCCTTGTTGTCACTCTCCTTTTATACCATGTTGACATTATTTTTGTTAAAGCTGTTTAAAAATGTCCCAAGTTTTATACTTATCACTGCAGTCTTTTTTATACATCCATCATTAAAGTATCCCATTATTTGGAAATGGTGTTAGAAGCTATAAGCCAACTGCAAGAGATACTGAACCACAACAGTCTCGTAAGGACAAATTAATGCAAAAAAAAAAAAGTAGTTTTTTTCTTAGCATTGACAACAGAAATGAAATATGTTTGATGCTATAAATTGAATAATGATTACAAAGGGGAAAACGCACATCAGTAAATTAAAAATAATTATTATTTATTTTTGAAATTTTGACAGAAGTTAGTTGCCTTATATTGAAAATATATTTTTTAAAAATAATCATGAATAAAATAAAGAATTAAAAAAGTGTTTTTATGATTATATAATTTTTCATAATTTATTTATATATGGTTTATTGGTTGTGTTCAATTCAAATATCTAACTGAACTTTTACATTTATTTCCTTGACAGAAAAGAGAGAAAAAAAGAAAGTTTTAATCAGAGTATTGTATAAAACTTTTTCTAACATAAAGTATTTAGAATGGTCAAAAAATAATATATTTCTACTTGTTTAGTGTATAAGAGTGATATTATCAAAGTTATAATATTGTTTGCCGTTGCTCAGACTGTATCAAGGAATGATGTAAAAGTCAACTGGATATGAGGGCCGCAAAATTTAAACCCTAACCTCCAGTAAAAGTGTCTCGTACTTTTGTTCATTCAATACAACTGACGTATCAAAAGGCAAGAACATTCAATGCAACTGACCTATCAGCACTGCAAATACAAGCAAAAATATCAATCGGATAATCATTTTTGATAACTTCCTTCAATAATAACTTCTAAAACTGCTGATGAAATGACATTCATTTTTTTTTTTTTTTAGCATCTTTTATTTGCTCTATAATTAATGTTAACTATAAGAGTAAATATTTGATTATATTATTGCAAACCTATTTAAGAGTATATTTTGATACATCAAATTCCCTTATTTTGATAAGCTATTTAATGATCAGTTGATGAATAATTAAGTTTGTTATAATTTATACAACATAGTTTTGAATTTGTTTAATTATTATAGCATGTAAGAGGTTTCAGTGTATATATATATATATATATATATATATATATATATATTTCATTTACGTTTGTAAAATTTATTTTTCTTATCGGAGGGATTAATTTTTTGGAGTGCTTGATTGTGACATTTTTGTCTGTGGTGTTATTTTTTGTTTGTTTTTTTGCAGGTGACTTTTAAGGAAAAAAAAAAAAGAAACAAACATTTAATATTGTTTTAATATTTAAAGAAAAAAAAAAGAATATTTATTTAAATAATCATAGTTAAATAATTTACTGGTTACTAAACAGGAATTACCATAAGTGATATTTATTATTAGTTTTTTGGCTTAAGTCATCATGATAAATTATTTAATATTATAAAAGTTTTTTCTTTTTTTTTTTTTTGGTGAGTTATCAGTTCATCATTACTGTTGAATTCTTGTCAATATTATTAATATTAATATTTCATTGCTGTTTATTAAATAGTATTCATTATTGCAGTTGGTAGCTGAGGCAATTTCTTTCAACTTGACATTCATTCCAAAAATAAATATCTTTTCATCATGTCTCATCAATCTTCTGCAATTGATTTGATTGGTTAAGATTTACCAACCGATTTGATTGGTTGAGAGATTGACCAATCGAGAGAGAGAGAAAGAGAGATTGAGAGAGAGAGAATATATTATCCAGCAATACCCAATGTCTATCTGCCGTGGAGTACACTGAAAACATGACCCAGAAGTATACAACAATGAAAAACGGCCAACACAATGTTTGATATCATGATCATCATGATCATCATGGAGGCAGGCAGGTTATCCCTTCTTATCTGCCCTTTGTTTTCCAGGTGTTGCTTTGTAGTATCCAAAAAAAAAAGAGGTTCTCTGAAATTAAAATTTCTTCACTCTTTTTTTTGTTGTTTTCTTCTGTCTCAGCACTCAGTGTCCTTGTACGCGATGCAATGGGAGGGCTGGTGAGTGATCACCCGACTTGGTGTGTCTGCCCGGTAGACAACATCAGAGTAATCCCCGTATGCAGATGAAGTGGTCGGTGTCGAAGCCTCGGAGCTGCTGAGCGCGCCGGCTACTGCATGTGATGGCAGCACCTGTGTCGGCGTTCCTGGTTTACTTGTGTTCATGTAGCCTCGTCCGTCACTGCTACCACCCGGCTCCTGGCGTGGTTTCCAAACAGGCGATCCACCGCCTGTGGGTCTAGGGGACGTTGGCCGTGAGGCCGACTGCTCCTGCCCGGCAGCTCGCAGATGCTTGTTTGACATCCCATGAGGTGCCGTACTATAGGGGTTGGCAATCGACGAAGCTGGCCGGGCGGGTACCTGGTCAGCCACGGGCTCATCCTTACCCTCTTCCCCCTGTGCGACTTCGTTCAGGTTTCCAACTGTTTTGCTCCTTGTCCTGAACATACTGTCATACTCGCTGTTGTTAAAATTTTCCTCAAAGTCCAGAGAATGCCTCTCTGTCTCCGGGGCCTTGACTCCACCACGTTTCTTACTCAGGGTGCGTGGGTTTGAACCCAAACACTCCAGGCGCTTACCACCAAATGGAATGTATTTGGTCTTGGCTGTTTGCCGTGCGGATGGCAAAGCCATTTTCCGAACACTGTCTCTTATAGTCTGTCTGATAACCTTCATGAAATCTGTTTTAGCCTCAGATGTGCTGGAAAAGAGAAAAATAAACAAAATTAGTTTTTTTTACAATCAGATAATTTAATAAAAAATATATTTCTCCTTAAGGTTTTTTTTTTTAGGTAGACATCTGTTGTCAGATAAGTGTTTGCCTATTTTCCAATGCAAAAAGCGAGTCTTTTGATTGTTTTGTTGGGTTTGAATTACTGTACACATAGATTCGAAAAAGTTGTCAAAAAACAAATATATGACAAATAAATTTTATCAAATGCAAGATAAGTTACTTTTCTAACTGGATATATTTTTTGTGTTTTTATTCAGTGTAACATGTTTATTCAGCTCGAAAACATGCAGTGTTTACCGATGTATTGGAAAATTCAAAATGGCGGCCGACTGTCTCTTTAACACGGTAAGTTTGGGAAAAGATGTTATAAATAATAAACTAGACGAAATACTATTAAAAAACAACCGAATATATGTCAACTTATGTCACAGTAACATATATTGAGCGAATTTCTAACAGTATTTTGTCTAGTTTATTATTTATAATACCTTTTCCCAAACTTACCCTCTCCGAGAGAGAGTCGGCCGCCATTTGAATTTGTCATATATTTGTTTTTTGACAACTTTTTCGAATCTATGTGTACAGTAATACAAACCCGTTTTGTTTTTACCTTTGTTTAAAACTTAATTTTCTATTACTGATACTAACAATAAAATAATATATATTTATATAATTTGAATGAATAGTAAAACTAAAAGCTGTAGATTTCTACTACCCACAAGTGTATTTTACGTTATCGCAAATATATGTACATATTACACAGGTATTTACGATATTACACCTCCTTGCCTCCTAATAAAAAAGAAACAACAATTTCGTAGCAAAACATTTAATGATTTAAAAAGAATGAGAATCAGTAATTGCATCAGAATTAGAAATTTAAAAGAAGAAAACTATTGGAATTGCCCAATCACTAATATATATATATACTTCAGAATTTTTTTTTTTTATTTAACAATCAGTTCGTATGGAAACCTGTGATTATAAGATTTACAAAATATTACTAGCGGTAATATTTTATAAGTTATCTCATCTAAATAAGAATTGCTCGATATGCAAGATAGAGCAAATAAATTAAATTTTGATTCAATGAATTTCAAAAAACCCTTATTGAAATGAAGTGGTTGAGCTTCATATCAAAGGTTTTTATTATTCTAAGCAAGACAAAGAATACTTTAGAAAATTGATCGCCTTAACCTATAGAGTTTCGATGTCACCATCTCATCAGAGGAGAGAAAATATTAGCAAATATTTATAAAGGTATGTACCCTATTTGCTAAAGTCAGTGAGTCATGGAAAATCAAAGTCAACATAATTAATTAATAATGATCCACACAATCTGGATCTACAATTTTCATATCCTTTTTCTTCAAATCCTCTTGCTATAGGACTTCTGATTAATTAATTATTTTGACTTTGACTTTCCATGTTTCACTGACTTTATCAAATAGGGTACATACCTTTATAAATATTTGCTAATATTTTCTCTCCTCTGATGAGATGGTAGACATCGAAACCCTATAGGTTAAGGAGATTAATATACTAAAGTATTCTTTGTCTTGCTTAGAATAATAAAAATCTTTGATATATATATAATTTTTAGTTATGCAAGAAGAAGAATACTCTTTACTTCTTATTGAATAATATAGAAGTAAAGAGACTTTACTATTTTATGATCTAATTTGCATATGTGTTTACACTGTGTATGAACGCACTGTATAAATAAGCTGAAAAAGAGTCACTCTTTCTTTAAATGCTTACAGAGAGATTAAAAACTATAAGAAAGTGGTTGAATCAACAGAGAGAGAGAGAGAGAGTACATAGCTGGGTCTATCTATGTTGAAAATTCAAAAAGAAAAACTGTTGGACATTCATGAGTGAAACTTGGTGGACAAGTCATTCATAGACTGAAGTTTCTTTGTATCAAATATGATTGCAGAAAAGATTAGTGATTCCATGGGAGTCGTTTTATTTATGCTAATCTTATATTACACGAAAAGAAATGGTAGTTTGGGTCCAATATGAGCAATGATTACAAAAAGAGGAATTAATTTTATATAAAACAGATTTTATCCGTCAGTTACATTTCTTTTTTAAAGCAATAAATACATTGCAAAATTTATCTCCTTTCAAAATAATAAAAATCTTTACTTTTAGAACTGAATAATGATGATAAATTCCCAACAAATAAAGTGGATGCCATGAACTGGAAATATATCCTCAACATCGATTTTGTTGCTGTCGGGTTAGGGTATGATTCTATTCAGTCCTAAGAGGACCACCTTCCCAGGCTTTATCTTCTCTTTCAGAAGCGTTTAGTTTATTGTTAATCACCTAAAGTGTCTTATTTTTAGAATCCCCTCTGTATGATGATTGTTTTTTGCAAAGCATAGCAAAGACCGATTATATTGGGTTTGATACCTCACAGCCATGGTAATATATGCTTAATTAGTAGAGTCTGCCTATGTTGAAAATTTCAACAGAAAACAAATTTAGTAACCTGTTCTTCATCAGATGATTGACAAGATATTCACCTTCTTGAATCCTCCATCAATCAATGGCAAAACATTTGCTAAGTTTGTCCGCTATGATGCTTGCTCATTCATTGTGTTCAGAAACTCCAATCCCAATAGGCCAGTAATCTTCTTCAACAGAATCTGAATTGTAATATCAGGCCACCTAGCTTATCACTTGATCTCTAAAGATCGCAAAAGCACCTTTCCAGAAGGTTTATTGTGTTGAGATGCATGCTCAGTCAATATCAAAAGTTGGTGTTGAACAACTGCAGGTATGCAACATTTTGTTTGTTACATGGCCTTGCTATGATATGTCATAGATGATGCAGCATTTTGCTGCATAATTCATCAAGTTTCTTAGATCAAGTTGCATTTAGTGTCCAATAGTCTGATCTATAAATTATGATGTCGTGAAAACTTTAATTTTGTCTAATTCTTGGTTTGATTTGATTTTGTTTTACAGCATATTAACGCTTTTTCAGGTTAAAATCCAATTATTAAAAAAAAAAAAAAAAAAAACGTTTTCATGCTTCAAGTTCTTTATATCTTCAAGTATTTATTCATGTTTTTTTTTAGTTTGCTTTTTTGTAGAGAAAAATTATCGTTTTTGTTTTTAACTTTGTAGAACACAATTTTCGCAAAGGGAAAGGAAAAAAAAAGTAATATTGATGTTTGATACATTTTAGATCAAAAATCCAGTCTCTTCAAGCAGTCTGATCTGGTTACACCATGTATCAATGCTTATTGGAGAGAACTTAAATACCTACCAGACACTATCCTCGAGTGTCTAAGGTCTTTCTGTACAGGGGTTTCTCATGACTAGGGCTGTGACAACAGCATATTCTTTTCATTGTTTTGACACTTGAGTATACATCCGTTAATATCTTATATGTTTTTATATAGACGGTAGTGGTTCTCAGTTAATTAAGTGTGTCTAACTGTGTCGGATATATACTCAAGAGTCAAAAGAATGAAAAAAATATTCTGTTGTCACAGCCCTAGTCATGACAAGCTGGCATGAGGATACAAGTAAAGCCTGACTAAATATTAAAAATCACATAGTATTCGTGGCTCAAATAAGATCTTGGTATGACTAATCCACACTGGCTTTTACAAGGAATAGTGCACCTTCTCCAAGTGATATTACCTTAAATAACAGCACGAGGCTGGATACTCCACCAGACAAGATAAATTCTTGTCTGGAAATCCAGTAAGACGGAGACCAAAAGAAAGACATACTATAACATATTTTAATGATCAATTTGGGAGAGGAAAATTATGTTCTTAGTTTCTTTACTAATTCAATGTTTGCTATGTATTAAAAAAAAAAAAAAAATTTTGCTGGAATATTCGAATATCTATACACTTGCATGCTCACAGAAGCACTTTTCATCAATAATCAAAGTACAGTAGAACCCCAAGATACAGCATTAATCCGTTCTGGGGTTGGGATCGTAAGGTGAACTCACCATATGGTGGGGCCTAAGCAAAATTTTATACAGTACATATTAAAAATTAGTAACAAAATACAGTACAGTATATAATACACATGTATATAATCAAAAACATTATAAATAACACCGTAAGGCGGGACAAATAACGTAACCAGGGACCAGAAAAACATTATATTCCACATCGTAACCTGAAAAAAACCTATCCCGGGTTCTACTGTATGTTACTTACATTATATATTTATTCCTTTTTTATATCGTATATTTTTTATATTTAAAATATACATTTTCTTTTGTGAAAGAGAAGATATAACTCCTTCCTCAACAGCTGCCAAAATTACATTTGTGCTGTTTTCAAATAACATTTTAATGGCTAGATATCAATCTCAAATTAATTTTCTTTCTCAATGTAGTTGTTTTATTTTTATATTTATTTTTTGTTGTATTTTTTGTGGCTTCTGTTTATAGTATAATTATAACATTTAAACCTTGAGCTGATTACATAATTTTAACTTCTAATATGCTTAATTAATTTGTAGGCATAATGACTATTATGAATGTTTTAATTCTCGATAATAAATTTTCTTTTATTCATCTAGATTTGATATTATACTTGATGCAATTTAAAAAAATATTTTATAGATTACTTTATACTATATGCATTAGTATAATATAATGGTTTAATTTACTGTTGTGTAAATGTATTAAAACAACTTTTCAGTATTGTGTTCTAATTTGTTATTGGTGTATGGGTTGAGTCTAGCTATAAGTATTAAATATTGCCTCTTTTATTCTAAGGTTACCAACATTTCTTTCTATGACTTTGATGTTTACTTTAAGTTCTTACATTTGTTTAAGTATTCCTTACAGAGAATGCAATGTGTTCTTTAATGCTGCTGTGAAGCGGTCTGAGATATATATATATATATATATATATATATATATATATATATATATATATATATATATATTAATGTCAGAAATAGATGGAGAGAACAGATGTCAGAAATATCTTTTTGTGAAAATGATCACTTACCAGTTGCAAAATTGGTACAGCCTCTCTGGCCGGCCTTCAACCTCAGACTTGGAGTGGATTAGCTGCCACCAATAGTGCCTCTCACAATCTGCCCGTGAGCCGCTGACAACTTGCACCTCATGTACAGGGATTAGGGTGCGGAAACGGGGGATGGCATCATAGCCTTCTGATAATGGGGCATTCCGACTGCTGCTGCCCTGTAAAGAGAATTTAGAGAAATATAAAGAAAACTTAATTTAATTTGGGTTCTTTGTACAATACATAACTATTATTAAGAAGAGTACCAGTATCACGATGCAATATATTGTCTTCTCTACTATAAATATGACCTTAAAATTAATTTAAGGAAGTGACTCTTTAGTTGTACTCAGAACAACCTATCCTGCCGTGACAGAGTTCAAAACCAGCTTCAAAATCTGGTAGGTAACGCCCTTTTCTATTTTCTGCGGCCTCTTTCCCATAGAAGAGATGTTATCAGCCTGTCTCTGCTCTATCGTTAGTTTCATGGCAAGTGTTCGATTGAGCTCCAATCTATCGTCCTCTCCTTGCCAAACTATAATTAAAAAAAACACTCGACTAGCTACAGCCTCTATCAACAATTTCCCCCACTCTTTATCTGTACCTAAATCTAAATGCTGATTCCTAGAACTCTGTTCTGCTGGCCTGCTTTCCAACTGACTACAACATGGTCATCTTCAAGTCTAATGTAAACAAGTTCTTATTGAGCCATCCCTTCAAATAATCAAATTGTACCCAATTTCCACTATTTACGATTACTACGCTGTTGTCCCGATGACCATCGTATACTGATTAACCCTTATCATCTAGTGACATTTGGGCCTTGATAAGTGGTGACTCCCCTGCAAAAAAAAAAAAAAAAAAAAAAAAAAAAAGCTTCATTCCGATTCCAGAGTTCCGTCAAAGTTTCAACTATGGATACAATGGAATCTGTCTACCCATATACAGCACTTGGTATTCCAAAATGGTCACCCATCTGGTTTAGTGTCACTTAACTTTGGTAGTATAATGAGAACCAGTGTATCAATATATATATATATATATATATATATATATATATATATATATACCAAATGGGTTTAAAGAATATGAATAGATTCTTTATGTAGAGACTTATCAAGATATAAAAAGCTCAAGATACAGGCGTGGAGCATAACATGAAATTAAATTATAGACAAGATAAATAAATACTGATGAGAAGCATTATGCTTCGATATGCCTAGGTATAAAGCATTTATAACCCTTCTTTCCGTTGATGTTTTGTTTTATTAAACTGACAATCAAATTCATATATACCTATAATTATTTTATCTTGTCTATAATTTCATATATATATATATATATATATATATATATATATATATATATATATATATATATATATGGTAAAAATGGTAATTAGTAAAAACCTGAAGAGAGTGCTCAATACTATTGCAGAGCAAATATGTGTTTTATTTTTTTATTTCCGTTTTATCTGTTTGATTATATATGTTTCGGATGTTGGACCGTGTTTACGATTTAACAGCCTCGTCAGACCTTACAGAAATGGTTCTGTAAGGTCTGACGAGGCTGTTAGATCGTAAACACGGTCCAACATCCGAAACATATGTAACCAAACAGATAAAACGGTAATAAAAAAAATAGAACATATATATTTATTGTAACTAACGATTAAATACACTATTTGTTGCTATCAACCCATTCTTTGAAGTCTTGGTTTTTGTTAAAACAATATATGAATGCTCAATTATGAAATATGATAATTTTGTAGCTTACAGTTTGTCATCTCTTTTTGGCTTAAAATTTATTGGTGTATGAACGATTACTGAATTATATAAACCCAGTAAAATTCGGAATACTACAAATAAGACACACACACACACGCACATATATATATATAACATTATTTATTTATTATATTATCATTACAAAAATCAATGTAAGCTTAAAAGCAATAAAAATAACACATAAAGTCATCTAGGATCACGTGACATTACAGTTAACGTACTTGATCTTAGTACATATGGTCTGAGGTTTAAATCATAGAACAGTCAACGAGCAGTAGTACTGTGAAACATGTGTTTGCAGATTACTGTTTTGTAAGTAAACTAAATAAATAACATTTGTTTATGCCCAAAAATATGGGTGATCTTCTAAGGGAAAATATATTCTTAGATCTCCAAGGTTGGAGACGCTAATAATTATTGTTAAAAACAAAAATCAACAAAAATCGACATATATAGTAAGTTATAAAATATATATGGTAATTAAGCTACACAGAATATTATGTGTTTCATCCACGCTAGGATCCATCAGGCTTATCCTAGCGTGGATGAAACCCGGAATATTCTGTGTAGCTTAATTGCCATATATATTTTATAACTTACTACCTAGCTCTACCTACGTATTGAGCATTGAAGTAAATACTTAAAGTTTATGCATAAATTTATACTTTCGTATATCAATTTATGTGATTAAATTAAGTAATCATATACATATATATATATATATATATATATATATATGAAGATTTGGAATTAAATTCAGTAAATAAATAAATAAGATTTATGACAAACATATTTTTCAACAAGGAATGCAAAAATTTTAAATTTTAAATTCCTTGTTGAAAAATAAATTTGTCGTAATTTTTTTTTTATTTACTGAATTTAATTTTAAATTTTCATTTATAATATTGCTCCATGTCCTATACTGACCTTCATTATTTGATTGGGATTGTCTGATACTAATATTTATATGGACTTTAATTTTACAGTATTATACAAGCTGTAATCTGAGAGTATTTCAAAATTGCATATATATCTCGGAATTATTTCAACCTTTAAAACTAAAAATGAAAAAAAATTGTAATGCAAATTTTTTGTGGTTTTTTAATAAATGATCATTGTGCTTCTGTTAATTTTGATGAATATTGTTTGAATGTAAATAAATTGAAATGTAATATAAAAGGGTAACTTTTTTTTCTTTTTAAATACTTACCTAATTGATCAAAAGATTTAATTTTTTATATGAAACAGGTACTCTAATAATGCAATAATCTATAATATAAGGAACTAATGAGACCTATGGAAAATCCACCGTTAAAAGTACTTTTTTATCTTTCATCCTTAAGTTCAGTAGTTGATTAGTTTATATTTGTTATGACCTTAAATGATAACTAAGATAAAATTGTGGTATATTTACCAGAGTGTATAGTATGCTATACAAAAACTGCTTTGAGTCGAGTGTTTGTCTTCACAAGTGCTTCTTGGATTTCTCTTATTGTTTTGACCCTAAAAGGTCAATAATAAGTAAGGCAACACAAAGGGCCGATAATAACTAAGTACAGAGTAGTATGTTACAGAAAGTTTGCATCTGATACTGCGGCTATGACTGCTATGACACTTTATCATAATTCTATTCATAATCTCTGGAAGAGTCTATCTACTCCCAGAATAGGGTAGATAAGCATTACACTATAACAGTATCTTTTTTTTTCTTTTTGACAACTGCACAATTCTGAATAATCTTGAACAGTGTTCAGATGATTAAATGGAATCGTGAATTGGAAAAATTTTAGCCTAATTGTTTTTTACTTCAAAAAAATGCTGTTTGTTTAAAATTAATAGTAAAAAATGGCACATAGAGGACAAATAGTAAAAAATGGCACATAGTGGACAAATAGTAAAAAATGGCACATAGTGGACAAATATTATAGTCAAAAAATGGCACAAGTGAAAAATAAAGAAGAAAATCTCATAAGTTTACCAAATTCATGGATACACTACATAAGGTGAAAAACTTAAGTTTGACAAATTAAAAATGATATCCCCCCCCCCCAATAAGATTCTATTTTTTAAGACGATTTTTTAATCTGAATTAGTAATTGTATCAGAATCCGAAATTTAGAAGAGAATCAGTAATTGTATTGGAATTGGGAATTTAGAAAGAATCGGTAATTGTATTGGACTCTGGAATTTAGCAGAGAATCGGTAATTGTATCGGACTCTGGGAAATAATACTGGAATCGTCCCAACCATGCAATTACCCAAGAGGAAATAACTCGATTTTCTTAACAACATAAACCACAGCTCTTTTCAGACATTACATATTTAACTTATTACGTATTTAAAATTTTCTACCACAAAAACAACTTTTTTTGTGATTTGTTAGTCTAAAATTAGTTTCTCCCCATTTTCGAAGTAGAAGACAAAGCTATGCTTACCTTTTTGAATTTTCTCTTCACCCTCTCACGGCACAGAAAGACAATTCCAGTCTTAAAGACGAACACAACATTCTCCAGGTCTGTCCCTTTCTTGATCTTTCCAAGGAAATCTATAGCATTGCACCATTGAACTGTTCCATACATTTGTAATTCTCCCACGCTTAGGTCAACCGGCTGAAAGACAATCACAGAAGAATATCAAAAAATACTCTTTTGTTTTAAATTTTCAGTTAAGGTATATATCTAAAAAAAAAAGAAATTATTAAACAGAATAAAAAGTAATTTTGTGTGTGCGTGTCTAGCTAAAAATAAAAATAATTACAAAATTAATACCCACAAAGTTGGTATATTCTTGATTGATGTCTAAAATTTAAAAAAAAAACAGAAAATATTTCTTTTTTGAGAGTCAGCGAGGGGGAGGTCAGTTTTATAATCATTTCTAATATTATCTATTATATAAAGGAGAGGTGAATGACTTACATTATTATTTTTAGTAGTATTAATATTAGTAGTAGTAATATTAATAGTATTATCATCTATATATCAATAGGATAGCATGTGTGTTATTTATTTTGTGTGTTACGCTTCTATCTGAGTGATTGTCGTTTGTTATGGACTTCCATTTCTTGTAATAAATAATTTTACCAAGAATTCTTCATAAGTTTTGGTTTTGGTTTCGATTGTAGCTGATGGCACTCCAGTAATCTTTTTTTTTTTTTTTTGTAAATAATTTTATCAAGAATTCTTCGTAAGTTTTGGTTTCAGTTTCAACTAAAGGAACTCATATATATATATATATATATATATATATATATATATATATATATATATATGATGATGATGATTACTGCATCTTTCCAGATGGTCGCCGTCACATTGAGTTCTCCTAATCTTGTCGTCCATGCCATCTCAGATGACTGCACTCGTGCTGCAGATTTGCACATCTTGAAGCAGATGTGACATACAAATTGAGCAATTTCCATCGAGTTGACTTCCTCTGAAGGTTGAAGGTATTCCTATGAACAATCACATGTCTCCTCAAACCACCAGTAGACTCACAAACTTTGCTGCATGTTAAACGGATCGTTTTGTTTGGACTAATAGGTGCAAAGTTGACCTGAACAGGAGTTTTGTGCGACTTAAGGTGGTTGAGGTAACCAGCACTCGGTCACAAGTGTCGCATTTCCAGCTCTGTGTGTCATGGTTAAGACCATCAATTAAACCTTTGCAAAGCTCTCGCTTCAGGTTGCTGTGGACCTGCTTTCTTTTAATCTTTTTTTCTTCTTTAACAAATTTTGCTTTTGATCGATAGCAATCCAAAGTTTGTTTTTTTTTAATTTTTATTTATTTATTTATTTTTTTTTTTTTTAGCGAAAATAAAAAAATATTAACTTGATCATAGATACAATTTTTGGAAAGGTATTTTTAAGAGAATAAGATCTATGTGCTCATAATTATAATACTAATAATCTTCCCTTCAACCTTCAGAGGAAGTCAACTCGATGGAAATTGCTCAATTTGTATGTCACATCTGCTTCAAGATGTGCAAATCTGCGGTGGGAGTGCATCTGAGATGGCATGGACGACAAGATTATTTTATATATATATATATATATATATATATATATATATTCACAAGTTTTGGTTTCGGTTTCGATTCAAGCTGATGCACCCGTCATATTGATATATATATATTTTTTTATTTTTGAAATCGCAACTTTATAATATATAAAAATCGATAGAACATTAACTCTATAATAATATATACAAAATCTACAAGAAGTAAAATATCATATGTAAGCGTACTTTATGACCTGGATATGCCGGGCGTCCATGCTAGCTTAGATAAATACTTTTGCAGTTTAAACAAAATAGCTACAATAATATCAGGGCGTCTCCATTCACGCTGAACATTCACAGAATACCAACACCAATATATTACATATGAAAGTGTCCACTACGGAATTTCCACAGGTCCCGCTAGTAAAGGTTATAATTATTATTAGTATTAGTATTATTATTATTACTATTGTTATTACTATTAGTATTAGTAGTAATAGAATCCTCAATAGAGAGGAACGGGTTGAGCGAAGGTGATGGAAAGGTGATGGTGAGAGATGTGGGAAAATATGGGATGAAGAAAGAAAGATTGAAGCTTTTATTATAAAGATGCTGCACACACATTTTAACCCTTTTTTTATTTATTTTTTATGTCTCTGAGCAATGACGAGTAGCCTTGCTAGTTAAATAGAAAGGTAAAAAAAAAAAAACAGTCAAGAAAATCTGTTTTTCAAGAGAGAGGATCGGAGGGGGTAAGGTAGCGTTACTTGACTTATTGGCAGCTGCTAAAAATGTACACATTTTGAATTATGAGCACATGAATCTTATTCTCTTGAAAATACCTTTCCAAAAATTGTATCTTCGATCAAGTTAATATTTTTTTATTTTCGCTAAAAAAAAAAAAAAAAAAAAAAAAAAAAAATCTTTGGATTGCTATCGATTAAATGCAAAATTTTTAAAAGGAAAAAAAAAAAGATTAAAAAATTTTGAAAAATCTTGTTAAAATTTTTTGCGGTTGCTTAATAGATAATCACTGTGTTTGGGCTAATGTTGAGGAGTATTGTTTGAATGTAAATAATACGTGTTGTGATATTGAAATGTATTTATTTGTTTAATGAGGTACTTAAATTTATTTTTTATAATGCACCACATTCTTTTCTTCAATTTTCTATTTTTATTTTTAGTGGGAATGGGGGGCATCCTACCGAATGCCAGACATTCGCCACTATTTCAGAGACTCCAACCAAAAGATCTTTTTAAGATTCCAACTGTCTGATTGTTTGTATTTCCCTTGCACTTGGTTCACCAGGTATATCCGGCAGGTAGTTTTTGAAATTCTTTTTCATGAGTCCGGTTGTTCCTATGATTATTAGGATGATGGAGATCTTCCTAAAATTCCAGTTTTTTTTTTTTTTTTTTTTTCATGTCTTACATAAGACTTTGGTAGTACAAAAAAAACTGGTCAAGAAACATATATATAACAAATAAATGTAATCAAAAGATAAGTTACTCTTCTACCTATCTGGAAAAGTTTTTAGTGGTTTTACTCACTTTAAAACGTTTAATCGGTTCGAAAACATAGCGCTGTGAGAACGAAAAAATAACTGCGAATTGATACCTAAATATTTGAATTCTTGAAAATGACTTAAAAATAAAACACAATACTGTTAGAAACTCACCCAATATGTGTCACAGTAACAGATATTGGGTTGGTATTTTGAATAATTTTTTTTATTTTTAAGTCATTTTCAAAACTTTTAAAATTTAGGTGTCAACCCGCAGCCATTTTTCTTGTTCTCACATAATGCTCGACACTATATGTTTTTTGAACCGAATAAACGTTTTAGAGTGAGTAAAATCACTAAAAAGTTTTCCAAATACGAAGAAGAATAACATTTATTTGTTATGCATTTGTTTTTTTTTACCACTTTTTAGTACCTCTGTGGACCGTAAAACAAACCAGAGTTTTCTTGTTAATTTATTTAGAACTGTGATTTTCTCCTGTGCCCAATACTATATAAGCATTCGGATCAAATATACAAAATATCTTATGTCAGGAAATGATTGAATCTTATAAATGTAAAAGATTAAAATTGCCTCGATCTAGAAGGATTTCTCCTTAACTGACCGAGAATAAAAAAAAATGTAGTGTACTATCAAAACAGATGCAACACTTTTCTAGCAAAAAAAGGCAAATTGATTATTGTTGAATTTGTTACACCACTTGATTATTATGTCTGGTGTAATTTTATTTATTTTATTTTTATTTTTTTTTTGGTGTACTTACTTTATTGTGGGGATGGTGCTCTTTGTACATCCGAGACAACTCGTCAAATGAGTAACCGTATTCCTCATAGATCTTTTGCATTTCGTTGATGTGTTCTGCTACAGCTTCCATTCCACGAAGGGCCTCTGTAAAATGATCAAAAGGATTTTTTTTTTTTTACTCTCATAAGACCACGCCCCCTTTAGTTGGCGGAGAAGCTTCTTCCGGTGTTGAAAACATGCTTATTTTTCTTTACTAAAACTCTGCATTACATCTCTTTTCCTTAGCAGAGAAAAAGAAGCATGTTTTCAACACCCGAAGAAGGTCGCATGTTGCAGCGACCTAAACGTTGTGCTAATAACACCCAAGGTGCGAATAATAGTCCGATTAATCAACATAACACAAGCATTCACATCTCATTTCAAAAATTCAGAATTGTATGTAATTTGTGTTTTACATTAATAGATGATCTATTAAGAAATGCACACCCAGTCATTTATCTACTTCAAAAACAATTTGTGCATCACTTCTTATTTGATAGCTATTGTTGTCTTCTCTTCTAAAAATTGTTTCGCCTATCCAAAATTATGATTCATCTATTTTTACATTTGTTGAAATTCAACTTTGCAAATTACTTTGTAAAATGCTGATGTACTTCGCATACTGTTTTAAGGCTGGCTGCGTTGCACTACACACCAATTAAAACCATTCACCGCGGCATTATCTTTGAAATTGGTGTCTGGAGAGAAAATTGATGGAATTAGCTGGCAAGAATAGAATTTAATAATAACCATAGAGTAGGGAATCGAACTAATATTCTTGGCTAGTGTTTATACCATCTTGCGTTTAATGTCTACTTACTGACGCATAGCAGCAAGTATGACACAAGGACAAGTTTTAAGGTGGGTGTCTCTTTTGCTGTTGAATGCTGTAAAAGTATTCGTGGACCCAAGCAAGGCTCAAGCCACTTATAAGAAAATGTAAACTTGTAAGAAAATGACCAACTGTTACAAATTAAACAGTAACCAACTGAGTTATGAATTTCAAACTGCTTTATCGCAGTCGTTTTCATTGTTAACGAAAATGTCACCACTTATCAAGGCCCAAAGGCCACTCGAGAATAATAAATATAAAAATAAACGACCTAACTTCGCTCACGTGATCATAGACCATTCGTTATAGTGGCAGCGTCGTTATCTTAACATTGCACGTTCGAGCTAAGATATCACATATATATATTTTTTTTTATGTTTAAAATTTTAATATTGAAACAAGGTTATTTATGCCATTTTTCGTTCATTTTTTTTTTTTACATTTTTTCATCATGTTTGCTTTTTTTTTGTTTTTATTTTTCCGAGTTTTAACATTTAAAACAGGGTTATTTATGCCATTTTTTTCGTTCGCTTATTCTTTATTTTGCATCACGTTCGCTGTTTTTTTTTTTTTTTTTCTGATTTAAAAATAAAAGCTATAATATTTAAACAGGTTACCCTCACTACACCTGGGAAACCCCCGGGTACACCCACTAGTTTAAAATAATTATGTTGATCAATCCTCATTTCAAAAATTCAGAAACATTATATCAAATCGGTACGGACCTGAATTTAATACGAAAATGGAAATGACTCGACGATCTTTCTGTATCTTAAGCACATAATAGATTTTCAATTTTAACGATTATCAATTATTGAAAAAAAAAAAAAAAAAAGAACAGAAACATTCTTATATATTATTTTTTTTTATTGGAATCCTTAAGATAAGTTATTTGTTTATTTATTTATTTGTGGACTGTTATCCTCATCTTCATAGTTGTTGTTTTACCACGTTTCGGCCAACTCATCCTCTGGTCTTCCAGGTCAGCATTATCTGAAGATAGCAGTTTACATCCTACCCAAAGCAAGCCAGAGATTTAGTTGGCCAAAACGTGGCGAGACAACAACAACTATGGAAGGCAGTAATTACTGGGGACACAGTTATGAGACTTAACATTTCTACCCCGTTGCAGTTAATCACCAGAAGAAGGCCAAAGGATGAGTTGGCTGAAACCTAGTGAAACAAGAACAACTATGAAGATAAAGATAATAGCCCGCAAATATATAAATAGAAAACACTCTTCCCTCATTCTCCAATAAGAGCCATTGTCAAGATACACCTGAAGAAGGTAGGTTACATCGGCCGAAACGTTATCAGAATAATCCAAATAATTCATATGATCAATCCTCATCTCAAAAATACAGAAATATTGAATCAAATCAGTACGAACCCAAATTAAAGATATGTAAACAACTCAATGCTCTTTTCGTTTCAGAAATACATCATACAGTTTAAATTGTAACGACTATGGTTTATTGGAAAAAAGAACAAAAACATTCTTTCCGAGATACACCTGAAGAAGGTCGGATGTTAGATCGGCCAAAACATTGTGATAATAACAACTAAGATGAGAACAGTGGTCTGAACAATCCAAATAAAACATTTTGTCTTAATTTTTTGCTATTTATTTTCTATTACATTGTGACTGGTTCTGTCCAGAATATTTCTGTTACAAGAAGTAACATTCTTGTTAGTATCATGCTGATGTTAACTACTGGTTCGATGCAGTCATTTGGGTAACGAAATGTCATCGAGAGAGTTTTAGCACACATTTCTTTACTTAACTCCAGCATTTGCGGTCCTGGATATGACCTTAAACTATATCCGAGGTGAGGCCCCAGCTTGCGGGCTTTGGGGAGTGTGGAGCTAGCCTTTAATTGCCATTTCTCCCAGGTCCACTCTTACTCGGAGTGGTAGTACCTGTTAGGGTCCCAACTATGGGTTAAATAGAAACCGACTTAAAAAAACAAAAACAAATATACTCTATTAAAAAAATTGTTCTTCAAAATCACTGGATTCGGCATTAAATAACGTGAAAAAGGGTTGATATGCCGTAAAACAAAACAACCAACCAACCAGCATTTGCAGCACCATATGCATGCTCCTCTTGGTTCTTCTTCATCTGTATTGTGCTTCTTCTGCATGCACACGCACACAACATAACAAAATTAATAAGCACGAAATGTGGATGAGCAATACATCTGAAGACGGATGAAGAACATCATTTCCTGCCTTAACAGGGTTCAAAATTGACTTCGAAATCTAGTAGGTGATGTCCTTTTCCCGTCCTTACAACCGTTTCCTTATAAAAAAGATGTTGTGATTCTATCACTACCCTCTCGTTATTTTCATGGCAAGTGCTCGACTGAGCTTCGATCTGTGGTTCCTCCTCTGCAAAACATTCACAACACTCGTCTAGCTACAGCCACTGTCAACAATTTCCCTTACTCTCTGTCTGTGCACAAAATCGAACACAAACTCCATGAGCAAAGTTTATTTCCTAGAATTGTCCGCCTCTAGCACTCTATGCCGCAGGTCTGCTTTTCAGCTGACTACAACATGGTCGTATTCAAGTCCAATGTAAACAATTTCTTGTCGAACCTTTTTTTTTAATAATCAAATTCTACCCAATTTCCACCACCACTGATCATTAGAGTGTTGTCTCACTGGCTTCCTTACACTTATTGTCACTTATCTTCAAGTTGTCTTTGGCCCTTAATGAGCAGAGATTTCTTTGTAAAAAAACAAATAAATAAAAGTGAACATCAGTTTAAACTTAGTTGAAAAATAAATAGCAATGATAAGGATAATAGTGTGAATAAAACAAAAAAATATATATGCATCCGTCTGCCTGTCCTACAAGTATTTTAATGGTGAATGCTTCGACGAACTGCAATCACTTGTACCCCCCTCGACATAAATACCCCCCCGACAAACCCAACAAGCAGCTAAATCCCACCCCTACACAGTGGAGATCCCTAGATGTAAGAGAGCTTTTTACTACAGTAGTTTCTTCCCCAGAACTACTTGACTTTCGAACTCCCTTCCGGGTCCCTGCTTCCCCAACTGTACTGACATGCAGAAGTTCAAGTGTAACGTGAACTAACATCTTGCTGCCCAACTTCCTACATAGTACCCCTGTAGATTATGTCCCTGGTAGTAGCCCCCTACATCAAAGTGGCAATGTGCCTTGTCTGGCGTGAAAATGTAATTAAAGAAAAAAAAAAATGTTACGGAAGTTGCTTTATAGAGATAATGTGCATGATTTTACCTGAGAGATGGTAATGCTCGTCTGTTTCTGGATCGGTCAACTGACACAGCTGTTGCAAGAGAAGTGGGTACTTAAGGATGCGCTGAATTGGTTTAATAAGGAACGACTCCAAGGTACAGGAGTGTTGCTGTTTGGGATTTCGAGAAAGAAGGAATTCTTTTAAAGCTGCATTTGCATCTGGAAATAAAGAATTGAGCGTTTAGAGAAACCAACAAAAAATACAAGCAGTAATCTTTGTTTACATTTAGAAAAACAATTTCATTTGTTTAAATATATATGCACGTTTTTAAATTATAAAGAGAAAAGAATAGAAGATGAAAGAAAGAAAAAAGTTCAGTAATAGCTCAAATAATGTAAGGGAGACAAGTCACATTTTAAGCTAAAAAGAGTTATTGCCCTTACATTTTAGTTCCCGTCGTCTGAAAGTGCTATTTGGGTTTAAATTAAAAAATCCGACAAGATAACTTTATAAAATAGATTTAAAAGTTTGCATAACCTATTATATGAAGGGAAGTTATCTGTGTGTATCTCCAGCTAAAAGCTAAAAATCTACAAAATAAATACCCACAAGTTGATATATTTTTGATTGGCGTTGCCCTGGATCAATAATATCTAAAAATAAAAAAATTATTCATTCTTTTGGGGGTCACAAGTGTGTTAGGTTTTGTTCGGGGGGGGGGCGTTTTTGCAGCTATTTTACATACTAATTGGAAAATAAAATGGCAGTTCATTCCTTGAGACATCTATATAAAGGAAAGTTGTCTGTGCATGTGTGTCTAGAGAGAGGAATAGGCTGGATGGGGGAGAAAGATGGAGTTGGGGAGAGTGAGAGGGGGGAGGGAAACAGGAATGAGAAACGGATAGAAAATAAGAGTAGAGAGTAGTTTTAATATGTTACAATGCTTTTACAAGTTTTAATATGTTACAATGCTGTTAAACATGTTACAATATTCTTTGCTAGAAGAATCTGGATGTGAAATTCTATAAAGGTGACGCTCTTGAAAAACTAAGCTACCATATCACCTGCAACTTAAGATATTAAGATCAACAAGGGATGTGCCATGCATACAAATTTATCTAAATTATTAGACTGATGGCATCTTGCGCAAACCCCATATACAAACCTGGCTTTGCATCTTAAAAAAGAGACAACGTACAAAATAGCGATATGATAGAATATAATTAATAGGAATAAAACGGTTTTATAAGGAGCAAATTTTAACACGTATAAAGCCATTGTAAAATTTAGGAAAATAAATTTTCTTTTTTTTATTTACAATTAGCAATATTTAGAATAATGTGTTATAAAGTTAAAATATCTTACCTGGATTAAGGATCTTTTGCGACCTTGAATGACTTGCACAGAAGGAACTGTACACCTTGAAATGGTTGGCATAATACAGAAAAGAGCCACCCAGAGAAAACAGAACACGCTGTAAAATAAAATAAAATTAAATAAATAAAAATTTATTAGTTGATAGGAGTGTGTGTGTGTGTGTGTGTGTGTGTGTGTGTGCACGCGTGTAAAAAAAAAAAAAGAAAAAAGCTTTTAAATATGCTTAGAGAAAGCTTTAAGAATGTGAATTTCGTTCTGCCTTTTTAACACTAGATGTGAAAGCAATAAGAAACATACTATCCCATAATGCATCACTTTTGAACATTTGCTGCTTTGCATAAAAGAGCCTGAAAACTTTGAATAAAATCGTTTTTTATTTAAAAAAAAAAAAAAATCAAAAACGCATTCATCAACGATTGCTTATTTTTATTTCTTAAAGTTTTTTTTTCACTAGCTCGAACAAAATGTGCTAAACAGTGTAGTTGAACTTCGATTTTAGATAAGTAACATCGTTTAGAGCTAAGTTGAATTAAGAGCAATTCGTTTTTGTCGATTGTTGCTTATGACTTAGCAACAGCAACAGTAAATATGCTTTCCAAATTAACTTTACGTATGATTTACCAAAATAAGGCTTAGACATTTTTAGCTTCAACTTCAAATTTAATTTTTTTTTTTTAGTTTAATTTTGTAATCATAACAACCGTCCTAATAAAATAATTTTGCTTATATATTAAACAGTATGCGTATTCAACATTGTATTAGGATCAAAGTATTTCTAAGGCATAATTAACAATAGATTAGGTTAGAAAGTGAACCTGATTGGTTAGTTTGATCACGTGGCTTATAAAGGATCCAAAGTTATATATCAGTTGGCAGTCTGAATCTTTAAGAAACATATAACGTAAAGTTCTGTTAGAAAGGGCTTTCGACTCCCTCCTGTCTCCTCATATTCATTTTCTTTTAAGTTTCAAGTTGAAACTGTTGTTCTCACCCATCTAAATATCGACCAGGTTCAACATTGCTTAACTTTGATAATTTGACCAAATCAAGCTATAAAATGCTTATTTTCACTTTTTTTTTTTTTTTTAATTTAATCAGTTTAATAATTTCAAAACTTATGATTTTCAATTAATATACAAATTCTCGTGTGTTTATTATGATTGAGCTAGATATATAATTACTTGGGCTGTGACAACAGAATATTCTTTTCATTCTTTTGACTCTCGAGTATATATCCCACGCAGTGAGACACACCTAATCAACCGAGAACCACATCAGTCTATATAAAAACACAGAAGATATTAACGGATATATACTCCAAAGTACAAAGCAATGAAAAGAATATGCTGTTGTCACAGCTCTAGTAATTACACTTTTAGTTTATGTGTACTAACGAAAAAGAAAACCGAGATCAGATTTGACATTTATTTATAATTGCAAGTGAGATGCCATTAGAATCATATTTTTAGAGATAAATCTTTAAGTACATATTTACTTATTTGTTGGGTTTTTTTTTTTTATATGAAAACGTGTGTGGTGTAGAATTGAAATGCTTTGTTATTTCTATATCTGTGTTCTGAAATAAGTTTTCGCCATATTTGTCCTACTCCAGTGAGACAATTCTGAACTAAAATACCAAAGAAATCAATAAGACGGAAGATTTCTATAAATGTATGAATTACTATTGAGATTTCATTGATTTACTTGCTTGTCTCATGTGGTTTGTGAGAGCTTCCTTGTGCTGCGTTAATATCCATACACAAGTAAACAAATTAGTTACATTTATATTGACGTGTCTTTTAACATTTCTATTAATTCCATTTTTAAAATATGACAAATTTATGAGCTAAAAACTAACAACAAAAAATAATAAGTTTCTTCTCCACTGAGCAAGATAACGAACACAATTGTAGACCAGTATCATGATTTAGCTTTGGAAATCTTTGAAAATATCAATTTATCCATATGAATAATTCGAGGAGCTTCACTTCATGCTGGAGAACAGAACTCCTACCTGGGCGCTAATTATTGGAGTATGTTATTACATGTGTGATTTTAGCAAGTTATATGGAAGTACTTGATTAAGGTATCTTCAGAGGCATATTGTTTTATTTAAAACATTTTTTTTTTTTTTTTTTTTTTTTCGCAGAGAGGTGTCGCCATCCTCCACATACGATGTCTGGGATTTTTAAATGATCAGGTTCAGCACTAATATCTTGCTCTTATTGCTAACCCATATATTCAATGAAAAAGTAATTCATCTAAATTAATCCTCAATGCTCATAGGAAGCACAAGATTATGAGGTAAAGCGTTTTTTTTAAGCTGCTGTGCCATTTGCAACGTTTGAAAAAGTTTCCAAAAATTATCCTATACAATATACTGACAAAAGCAAGAAAAAAATTGGGATTTAGTTTGCTTCTAAAATGCTCCAAATCATTCAGTATTAAATAGTTTATTTGTTTGTTCATTATTATTTTTTCTTCATTCTTTCACCAGTTTGTGTTATACTTATGGTTTCCCATTGACTGATTACACCCATATATATATATATATATATATATATATATATATATATATATATATATATATATATATATACTTTCAGTCTTGAGACAATAGAGATACCCTGTAACGGTGCCTACACATGTAATTGTAAAGCAAGAGTTGTCCTTTCCTGAATCGACATTGATTGAATCTAGTAGCAAGGAGAAGTCCAGGAAGACAGGAAGTAATTTCAAAATAAGCAAAGAAAACTTTGTATTCCCAAAAGGTCACCCATTTTAGTAATGATTAGGCTCAATGTCACTTAACTTTGGTGAACTAATAGGAACTAGCGTGTCAACGTGATTAAACCACACACACACACACACACATATATATATATATATATATATATATATATATGCTTGCTTGCAGAAGATACAAATCTGCTATATCATATACCCTTTTGCCAACATGGCATTATGCAAACGATTCAAGTGACATATAGTCAGTTTACTTGCTAAAAAGGTATAACATCATTGCATACTTATTTATTGTAGAAAACTAGTTCTGCAGACAAATCTTTCTAACACATTTCCTCATCACCAAAGATGCTGACTGAACACCGATGCTTTTTCTCGCCACTAAATTTCAATTACCAACTGAATACCAAGGAACTTGTTTTTATCAGTAATTCTTAGAGAGTACCAATTTGATCATCTTTAATTATTTCTTAGGTCGTATTGCCGAATATCGTACATTCTTTAGACTGTATTGATTTCATTGTCTTTTATGCTGACGAAATTTATCAAATTTTACTTTAAAAGTGTCTCTTCGAATAAGCTAAACATAATTAGATTTTTTTTTATTCAGACTAACTCAAACAAAATAACAGTATTTCTGATGGCAGTCATAGAAAAGATAATTTGATTTCATTTGATAAGAAAATCATTACAATAAATTTATACATTTAAAAAAAAGACAAAACGTTTTTTTTTTTTTGTTTTTTTTTTTGTCAAAAGTGAGTATTTAATCTGTTCAGTCCAATGTTAAACAACTGCATTCACAGAATATCTTTTAAAAGAAAAAACAAATGGTTGATGCATGGGGTTAGAAAAAGATGAAATAGAAAGTGAATTTCTAAGACATTTGCTGCTATGTGCTACGCTTATCACCCAAAGCAAAAATAGACAGAAATTACTTTTCTATTATATAATAACTAGCACGGCCTATGGAAATTCCACGGTGGATTAAAGAAAAATGGTTTTAATTTTATCATTTTATGTACTTATATCTACTATTATATAAAAGGAACTATGTGCGTGTGTGAGAGAGAAAGAGAGAGAAAGTTCTGAGTCGATTTTTTTAAAAATTTCATTTGAAGATACTTGATGTTTCCGAGAGTGTTCTTACATAGGTTTTGTATCGGAATGCATCTGATAAGTATCGATAATTGTAAAAATCCAATTAAAGAAGGAAGTCCAATTTTGGCCAAATTTAACACTCTTTTTACGACCTAACATTACAAATGCATTTGAGAAGTTTTATCACCGCACAAGTAGAAAGACCCAGCCTATAAAATCAACTGTAGATTTTTTTATAAGACAGGGGTGCATTCAAAATGAATGTTTCTGTTTAGAGCACACTTGGGCCGACCTGAACGAGACCCCCCCCCCCCGGTATTCAGTAGTTGGTATTTTTTACGACCTAACCCAGTGTAATATAAACACCCCAACCTCCCCATGTTAAGAACGGTTTTCAGAATATACACCCTCATCCTCAAAAACTATACTACATACGAAAACATACTATAAAAATTATAGGGGGAGTGATTCTCGTTCAGGTCGGCCCACATTTGAACCATGATACTTGACATTTTAAATTTTGTGATGCCATTATTTACAGATAATTTTACAGAAAACAGTAGGTTCTCCACAGTGCAATGTAGACTACAATATATTATCAACTGTCACTGCGGGGAGGCATGTGATGTTTCTTCCTGGTACACTGAGGTGGGGAGGGGTCCATAACTAGAGCAGGCAATCAGTTGATTTGATAAAAAAAAAAATTTGCAATTTCATCGATTTCGATGACAAAAGTATGGGAGAGTGGAACATTTGTTGATCTTCATTCAATCCCGGACAACGTCGGGTTTCCCTGCAAGTATATCATATACTTATGTTTTAATCTAGGAATATTTTCCAATGGTATCTTATTTATTAGGCTTTTTTTTTGTTACATAAAAGTGACCAGCAAATATTAGATCACTTAAGTACCAAAGCCAATCTTGTAGAGAAAGTCACAATTTGTACCAATGAGAAATGAGTTGTGCAACTTAGATGTTCAGCTTGGTTAGGCAAGTGTGCTGATTTAGGTGGCTCCACCTTCTGAGGCACAGGTTATGAGTGTCATTTGTCACGTTGTGATATTCTTTGTTTATTCATGTACGAAATAAAACGTTCGTTTATTCATATTGCATTAAAAAAAAAAGTATAATGCATAACATATACATATCCGTTTTTAATTGACAAAATTTAACAAAAATTGTATGGCGGACCAATGGAAAAAAAAAAGTTTCTCTGAGTAATCAGTAGGGCTATGACAACAGCATATTCTTTTCATTGTTTTGACTCTCAAGTATATATCTGACACAGACACAATTAATCAACCGAGAACCACATCACTCTACATAAAAACATATAAGATATCAATGGATATATACATGAGAATCAAAACAAGGAAAAGAATATGCTGTTGTCATAGCCCCAGTGATCAGTTATGGTCAGTAATACAAAGATTAAAAGAGAAAAAAGAGTATCTCTTTATTGAGGTAATGAAGTGGACAATTACACAAATCGACGAGCTGAGCATACCAAGTTCGAATCCAAGTGGTTCCATAGTATCTATTTTATTTATGGATATTTGTAACATTGCACGGACGGCTATTTGTAAATACCAAGTTGTGCATGAAATTATGTCATCATAAGGGAAAAGGAGACTATAAAAAGGAGAGAACACATTTGAGAAGATGATCATGTTAGAGACGTGGACGGCGTTCGAGAGCACGATAACGTGAAGCCACGTGTGACAGGAGAGTGAGGAAATAAATGTCATTGTGCAACAAAAAAAAAAAACGCGAGTTAAAGTTCTTTTCTATTCTTTGTTTACTTTGTGACTGAGGCTATTACATGTTGGCAACCTTAACTTGTCCTTTTCAATCAATGCTTTTTTTATCGATTTAGGGGAAAGGCTGAGGTGTGAAGATCAAATTTTTAAATATCTTTAAAATTCTTATTCAGCTTTATTTTAATGATATATTACAGATTAAAATATCTGTGTGTTCATAAACTTGTAGTCACATTTACAAGCATACAATAAATATATAAACTAATGTCCATTGCTTTGATCAGCATCATTATCATCATTAGTTTAATGCCCATTTTTTTTTTTTTTACATACTGGCATGTGTTGGACGGCTTTTGGAAATCAACTTCTTTGTAATATATAAAACATTTTACCATAGATTTTTTTCTTAGCTTTTCCAGTTCATTTGTAATAAAAAAAAACCCTTCTTACAATAGATTTATAAGGTTTGTGTAAGAAAGATGAAATATGGATGATCAAAAGTGATATAAGTTTATATTTCCAACATTAAAAAACCGTATCATTTAACAAGCAACGAACTAGTTAGTTATAATAAAAAAGAAATTTCTGTCTGAGAAAATGACTACAAGTATTTATCTGAATTGAAGACAAAATGCTATTATGGTGAAATAGACAAACATAATGATGGAAAATGGTGTTATGAGAAGGAAGAGAAAAAGATATTGGCTTAGATTTTACAATTTTTTTTTTTTTCCAATATATTTTGGTCTCAATGTGAGATTTTGTCAGTCCGTCACGTTTCAGTTGAAAATTGCATTTTCATCGTTGAATACAAAGATTTAATGGGTGCATCTTGTTTTAGATGCATCTATTAAATCATCATAAACGATTTTGTTCTTACGTCTGTCACACTAAAATTTGAAATAGAATTTGCAGTATTTCTTTTCTGTTTTCAGCAAGAAAGTACAGAAAGCAATTCACCTGAAATACAGATGTTTGTTCAAAATAAAAATGGATCATCCATAGTCACCCTCGACTATGGATGATCCATTTTTATTTTGAACAAACATCTGTATTTCAGGTGAATTGAAGGATCCATTGTTATCATCTGTATTTCAGGTGACTTGAAGGATCCATTGTTATCAGTGACTATACAAAAAGATATCTAGATAAGCTCACTTCTTTCTTGTATTCTGTGTACCTTTAATTCTCACCTTATAATGCTGAGTGTTTAGCAAGGAGATATCAAGTATCTTCTTTTTTTTCTTCTTTTCTTTTTTTTTTCTTTGAGTCTTTGGAATGATTTGACTGAGGGCTGAACCTCAGACTTCTGACCCATTAGTGAGCACTTCAACTATTATACTAAATAGGCTATTATGTTTAAAATGTATGAAAATAAAATATTGGCAAAGCAAAAAAAAAAATTAAGATTAAATTAATGAAAGTACATTAAAATAATTTTGAAACCTGAAAAATAATTTTATTTCTATTAACTTAAAATGAGGTAACCTCTCTCTCTCTCTCTCTCTCTCTCTCTCTTTCTCCTTTTTTTTTTTTAATATCTTAACTTTTAACTATGGAATTGTTTCTAGTTATGTTTACCAGAAAGTTCTATTTTGATTTTAGATATATTACTTAATATAAGATTTATCAGTTCTTGTCTTTATCATTCTGTCAATCTTATTCTAATGATAATGCAAAAAACACTGAAAAGGTGGACGTAAGTATAACACGGTTATTTATTTCCGAATTAATTTTTTACAATTCTATAAAAATGAAAAGAGTTTTATCTTGTTTACACAAGCTTGTACACTTGTTGAAGATATTCCAAAATGACCGTTTTGCATTGAGCGATGCATTATGGTCATGACGAAAAAAAAATTTTTTCCATAAATTTTTGATTCTTCCAAAATTGATATTATATTATTTTTTTCTGCAAATTTTTTATGATAAAAAAAAATTAAAGTAAAAAAAAAA
The DNA here is from genome assembly GCF_053919585.1 of Euprymna scolopes. Classification (NCBI taxonomy): domain Eukaryota; kingdom Metazoa; phylum Mollusca; class Cephalopoda; order Sepiida; family Sepiolidae; genus Euprymna; species Euprymna scolopes. The sequence goes on along the minus strand of NC_136500.1, from coordinate 72,810,841 downwards.
AAAATAATTTATGCCCATATTGCATTCCTCCATGTGTAGCGGCCATCTTCAACAAGTGTGTAAACAAAGTAGATCAATTTTGAAATTCGCTTCAAATTAGTATAGAAAAAATAATCATGGTTTTTTTTTTTTTATTAAAGGAAACATACTCTGGTGCTTGTCCAGAATTCCCCCATGTTAAAAAAGAAAGAAAGGAAAGTGTGTATGATTTCATGTTCTAAAAGTCATATAACTTGATCAAGTAGTTCTATTTTTATAAAGAAAATAATTTTTAAGCAATTAATGGGAATTTATAGGGCATAACAACATAACTCAAATTCAAACATGCAAGATTTATCTCCCTTTGTTTTGTATTTTTAGATTGTTTTCCAAACGGCAGACAAGACTGTCACTCTTCTGTTATTCATAACATTTAATTTTCTTAATTTAAAAATAAAACTACTTCATCAATTTATATGATTTTTGGAATATGATATTTTCGTAACAGGTAACAACAATAAAGAACTATCTGTATGATATCGTATATCATACAGATATTTCTTGATTTTTGTTTGTAATATAGGGGAATTTCTGGACTAGAGCCGATACTTTTTGTCAAAAAAGACCTTAAATATCATGGTTTTATGCGATAAGTTATTTTGAAATAGTTGTGAGTGAGAATTTTTTAGGATCTCCCTCGAATTAATATTAATCAGGATTTGATAAGTATAAGAGGACAATGAAAATGGTTAATTGATTTATACTACAATTAAATACTTGAACTAAGTAAACTATTATTAGATGGGGCTGGGTTGGAAGACATCATACATGCTATTCTGTCACAAAAAAAAAAACTATTTAAAATATATTTAATATACATTAGTTATTTTTATTTTAAGTTCTTAAACTCATTTTTTATTCATAATGAATTTGATTATGAACTGACATTTGGCTAAATATTTTCAATACAAAGGAATATGATTTTTTTAATTTAAAAATATTTTGGAAAATAAAAAAAGGCAAAGAGAAAAATATTATTTGATATTGTGATTTTTTTTTTATTTAAAAATATTTTGGAAAATAAAAAAAAGCAAAGAGAAAAATATTATTTGATATTGTGATTTTTTTTTATTTAAAAATATTTTGGAAAATAAAAAAAAGCAAAGAGAAAAATATTATTTGATATTGTATCACATTTTTGTCTTCAATATAAAAAACAAGGAAAACTTATTTGACTGAGAACCAGATTATCAATTGCTGTAAGCAATTTATAGTTAATCTATGTTTATAGGTATATATAACTCATCTTATATATATTAGGTTTTTTGACGTTTAACTTATAAAAGACATTACTTTTGCACCAACCTAATATATATATAAAGTTGAGGTTTTTTTTCTCGCTCTGACATTGATATTAAAAGCATGCTTTCTATACTTAAAACTTATCAAAACGAACTTGTTAATATATTCAATCATGGGTATGTGAGCGACTACATGTAGGTCAATTAATTTACATATTCCTTTGAAAAACGAGCGTTGATTAATTACTTATTCACTTTTTATCTTTTCTTATTAGATAATTGGTTTCATTTAAATATTATGCTGAATTCTATTTATGCATAGTTTCTACATTCTGTATAATTGTGTAGAATGTAAGATGAAAATGTTCTAGCACACAGAAATATATATACATATGTAAAAGTGACCATGACGGTGTATGTGTGAAAACCCTCTACTAAACTCCTCCCTGAATATATGGTCTACAGAGTTGAAATTTGATATATAAGCTATTTGGGCCTATAGCACACTTTTGATTTTGTTTTTAGCCGGCAAAAATTGCTGTTAAAGAATAAAAATTGAAAACAAAACAGTTAATCTTGGCAGTGTAAGTCAAATGAAGCATTACTCCTGCTGTTACTTTTGCACATGCGCAAAATTAAACATTCATAGGTCAAAGTCGATTAATTTTTAACCGTTCCTATCCATCTGTCCGTAGCTCAGGCAGTAACGACGTTGGAGAGATAAATAACTAAGGTAGGAACACTAAAAGTTCTGGTTTCGATTTTAGCAGATGGTATCCAAAGTCATATTTGTTATAACTTTTTAAATTATTAATATCTCGGATAATTAGCTATCGAGAATTGCCTGTATAATAATAAGAAATCTGCATCAATTATAATATTTATGCGTATGTTACAACTGGGCAACGCCGGGCGCCTGTTAGTCTATAGAAATATAATTATAACTACTTAATTTACTCACATAAAATTAATATACGTAACTTTAAAACTTTATGAATGCGTAAACTTTAAGTATTTACTTCAAAAGTGCTCAATACGTAAGTAGAGCTAGTTAGTAATTTATAAAATATATATGGCGATTAAGCTACACTGAATATTCCGCGTTTCATCCACTCTAGGACTTTTCAGGCTTATGTGCGAATTCTGTGGTTGTTTATCGCTTTTTTTTTTTTTATTTAACCGCAGAATTCGCGCATAAGCCTGAAGAGTCCTAGAGTGGATGAAACGCGGAATATTCAGTGTAGCTTAATCGCATATATATTTTATAAATTACGAAATATAATTATCTACTTTTAGTATATACTACACATACTAGTATATATGCAAGTATATCGTGTGTGTGTGTGTATATATATATATATATTGCCTTTAAAATATAATTATCCACTGACATGTGTTTCGTTGTCTACGACTCATCAGAGTGGCTGAATCTAGCGAGATACGAAATCGGGACCCCATGGAGAGAAGCCTAAACTTCTACCACTGGGCTATCTCGTGCGAGTGCTGGCTATATCACAACATTTGTTTTTGTTTGCGATACTTTTTTGAATGAATTCAATTATTTATACGAAAGTGCATTTCTACCGAAATGCGAGTTGGGAATAATTTTCCCTATTGACCAATTTAGTAGTACCCCCAAATGAGGAGCGGCACATGTATTGCTTAAAATATAATTATCCACTGACACGTGTTTCGTGTATGTGTGTGTGTGTATATATATGTATACACACATTAAGTATATAATATAACTACCTCTCTACCCTGCAACTTCTCTCCTACAGAAGAGACGTTGCGAGCCTATCCTTGTTTTATCGTTATTTCCATGGCAGGTGCTCGTCTGAACTCCAATCTCTGGTCCCCCCTCGCCAATCTTTCACGAAAAACACCCGTCTAGCTGAATCCACTGTAAAAAATTTCCCCCACTCTATATCTGTGCCTAAATCAAAACGCGGATTCCATGAACAAAGCTTCTTTCTTAGAACTGCACGCCTGTGGAACTCTGTTCCGTCTGCCTGCTTCCCACCGGACTACAACTTGGATGTGTTCAAGTCCAACGTTAACAAATTCCTAATGAACACTTCATCAAATCTCCACACTAACGTAATGTTCTTGCAATAATCCTTATCCCTGAGTGTATACTTTTCGCATCGTTAACATTCCAAGCTTTGTTCAAACAATTTAACTCTTCCTTTTGGTTTGATATAGATTACCACAATAATTCTAGTCGTGCTCACATATATAGTTCATGATGAAACTCGCACCATTTTTGCGCACGACGTCATCATTTTTTTTCTGGTGACAGTGTTTCGTATACACCGATATTTCCTTCTGCCTTAAAAAAGCGGGTTGTAGGAAGATTTGACACATAGTAGGAATGTGGCCATCGAAAAGCTAGCACGCAAAAGGCACGGACACTCTGGCCTACAAAAAAAAAAAAAAATGCCCTGTCAGCATTATCTGGCAGGGGCACCTCAGGCGATTAGTAAAGCCTGTTATTGCATATCAAATTTTTTTTTTTTTTACCAGAAGCTACTTGAGTATAGCAAGTGAGTGAATTGATCAATTTTTCATAATTTTGGTAATATATTTTTCGTTTCGTCACGGGTATGTACATTAAACATTTTTTTTTTCTTCATTTTTATTAATATTGGGGGAAATCTGGACAAACCCATTTTTTAACTAGCCCAAAGGCCACTCCAGGATAACCGCTAAATGAGTGTTAGGTGAACAGGCAGAAAACAACAAAATGATTGGTAATGGCGGTGGTGGTTGGCTAAAATTTGTTAACATTGTGTATAAGTTCTGTTATTATCAAACATACGGTTTTAATGCTATTAAAATAGATAACTTTTCGAAGACCCTGTATATCTCAGCTATTGGTCAGGCAAGTTGTTGTGACAGCATGAGTTCGTCCTCTCCAAAAAAAAGCTTGCAATACAAAGTTACATGTTTCAGAAAGCCAAAAAGTTCAAGTTAAAAATACATAGCATTCCTGTCAGTTCATATCCAAAAGTAAATGATTAAAAAAAGTTAAGGACAATGATAAAAAAAATGAATTATGAAAAAAAAAAAAAAATGAAACAATAAAAAAAAGCAAACAAATGAACAATGCAAAACTACTGATTTGTAGATAATTTAAAATACACACGAACAATGTACAAAATAATGACATGAAAGCCAACAGTGATTTGTGTCTTCTCGTATTGAACATCATTCACAGTTGTTGTTTTTTGTTTCAATTCGAGACATAAGAAATGATTTTTGTTGTGAAGTACATAAAATTAATGAAATAGTGTGGAGAAATGGTGCAGAAATGTTAATTGAATATATATATATATATATATATATATATATATATATATATATATATAATTCCTCATAGAAAAAACACTCAAAATGTTTTGTTTTTTTAATGTGTCTTTATTTTTTGTAACTTATTTAAGGTCTAATCTATATAGATAGCATCTGTCTGTTTCCTTGTCTTGTTAAGACTCCTTAAACTAGAATATTTAGACCAAGAAAACGTATACATATGTGTAGCAAAATTTTTTTGAAAAAAATATATGTGCTAACTTTATTAGTGAATTTGTTTTTAATAATAACATTAGGAATGAATGAAATACTGCAGAAAAAACATTTCAGCAATAATAATCGATGAAAAAACTATTTTAGAATTTGTATGTTGCTGATGCTTTTTTTTTTTTTTTTATTTTTTAAATATAATGCATATGCTTTGGAAAACAAAAAAATAAATGTTAGATATAAAATTTTCAATATCATTATTTTCGGATTTATTGTTATGACGTCATACAATCAAGTATTTTATGTAATTAAAACCTTTAAGATTTGGGTAAAAACGAAATGATTATATTTAAGTAAAGTAGAAAATCAAAAGTTACAATACAAAGACACACATTGAAAGGAAGTTATTTTGAGTTTTTCTAGTTAGCAAAAATATATGTGTGATGATTATGATTCGATGAAAGTAAATCTATACTAAATGATTTATAAAGAGATAAAAGTTGAAAATGGTAAGACAAATCACAGTTTATGTACAATAAATACAATAAACAATATCGGTGAATTTGAAAAGAAAAAAAAATGCAAAAAAAATAAATAAAAATAAAAATGATGAAATAGAAAAAAAAAAAAATCTCCCAAACGCAGATAACTAATAAAGATGTGAGAGACACACACACACATACATACAGATATTAGAGCAGTAGCAACAGCAGAAATGAGTAAATTCAGCCTTTTTTTTGTGTGTGTTAAAAAGATTGACTGTAGAATGAGACAAGAAAAATGGGACCGCAAAACAAGCAAAAATTCCAGGATTTTTTTTTTTTTTTTTTTTTTTTTTTACACCAGGGACAAATCATGCAAGTTGCAAATATATCTTGCTCAACAGTTAATAATGTTAGTACGTACCCTTAGTTCCTCATCCTAGAGGGACAAACACACAGCAGAGAAAAACAATGAGTCAAGAAATAATACATTTTAAAACAAAACAAACACAAAAAAATTTTTAAATTTTTTTTTATAAATATAGAAAATTTGGTGGTAAAAATGGCAAACAAAAATTGCAATAACAAAAAAACAAAAGAAATACAAAATACATGAAAAATATAGAAAACATCTTTTTTTTAATTAAAAAAAAAAATAATAATAATAAAAAAATCAGTCTGTTGATTAACCCAGTTTAAACGTATCTTTGAATTAAAATTAGCCAGAATGATTCCAAGTTTCGAGATTTTTGAAAATAGGATTGATAATTTGTATTATTTATACTTCTATGCTGATCTTGGATGTTATTTTCACAGCATTTCAGCTGATGTAACCTCCAACTTTAGTTAATATAAACTTTTGAAATTAGAAAGTGATTTGAAATCAAAGAACTTATATAGAATTTTAAACTAAACGCTATTTAATCAACAAAAGCAGCTCGCTCTCGTTTCGATGGTCATGATAGAGTAAGTCTTAATAATTTGTAATTGCATTCTTAATACATTGTACACCCTTAAAATTTTGGCGATGAAAAAGAGATAATCCCCTATCGATCTTTATTAGAGTTACCTCCCCTTTGTCAACCAATTTTTTTTTCACAAATTCGAAACTAAAACCATGAGATAGGGACTAACTCACAGAATTCAAAAATACCTACGGAGCCAGTAACTTTTCTCTTTTCTTTTCCAAACAAGAACAACCAACATGCCTGAAGGCGGTTGAAGGACAATCTGACTGAAACGTTGAACAAATAAAACTCAAAATGAGAACAATAGGCTGATCAATACAAGTAATATAAGCAATCAGCCCTCATCTCCAAAATTCAGAACTTTAATTTATAATTGTATTCTTAGTATCGCCTGTACTGAGGATTGAACCTTCAACCTCCAGAAGACTGAATATTACTTAGCACATATCTGTTGCATCACTGCTCCTTGCGAATCTTCCCAAGTTTGACATGATACCCCTAAAAAAAAAAAACGTTACATCGTCCGAAACGTTGTGAGAATAAACATCCAAGGCGAAACTACTGCAAATAATACAGAATGATTTCTTGTTGTGTGAAAACAGGAAATCATTTGTTTTCTAATGATTTTAAAACGTCTATTTTGGATCTCGAAAGACACGGAACTATAAAGCTGATTGGTTAATACAAATGTATTGTAACATGGTGCCTTGGTGTACCATGCTAAGTTCCTGCCGGATTTTGAATTTCACTTTCATTAGGCAACGTTTAGATTGTCCCTTCTGTAAATACCTGATTCAAAAATGAACCAGAGAAACTAATAGAAACAACAGAGAAGCAAGCTGATCAAATCATATCATTTATGATTTTTAAGAATTTCGTTTTTTTAACCAAAACATTTTTTTGGCAATTTCTGAATGTTTATATAATAATGGTAACTGTTTTCAAGTAGTTTGATGTAAATTCTTTTATATATAATGATTGCATAAATTGGTTTCCTTGAGGTAAATATGTTTGTATTGTATAACAGACTATATATATATATATATATATATATATATATATATATATATATATATATAGTGTGTGTGTGTGTGTCTATATACAATATGTGCAACAACAACAAAAAAATAACCAGTGTCTAAATTATTTTCATGGAGTTATGTTACATAAGTGCAGAGAAATATTAAAAACTCCTTTCCTTTGTTTGATCAAGTTTAACAAAACACTTCGAAGTATTATCCTACCTACCAATAATAGAAACAACTTAATATATATAAAAACTAAACCAAATGTCGTAATATCTGAAATAACTTCCTCAACAATCAGAGATATAATCTGTAAACCAAAATCTAATTTCAAGATCAAAGCTGGCGTACACTCCAAACATGTCGTGACTGTGGACAGATATACATTGGCGAAACACAATGAAGTCTTGATAAGAGGATATATGAACATAAAAGGGGCATAAAAATAAACAACACCCTTAACGCCATTTGTTCCCATACTATGGAGCGTGACCACCATTTTGATTTTGAAAAGGCAACAATTCTAAAAAAAAGAATACACAATAAATCTACACACCATTTAATGGAATCTGCACTTACCTCCGATTTTTCTAACTTGATCAAACAAAACAAATGTTTTTTTAATATTTCTCTGCACTTATGTAAAATAATTATCCATGAAAATAATTTAGACACTGGCTATTTTTTTATTTTTTACTTTTTGTGCATATATATATGCACACACACACACACTCTTATTCACCTCAAACAAGGCATATTGCTCCTTGAAATGTATGTGGATACAATTTGGGACCATGTCTACAGGGGTATTATGTTGAGAGTTGAGCAATGAGATGTCTATTCTCATTACCTTGTAATTTCTGCATGTTAATACAGTCTGAGAAGCAGGAAACAGGGAGGAAATTCCAAAGTCTAGCAATTTGAGGGAAGAGGCTATTGTAGTAAAAGGTTTTCCGACATCTAGGGACCCTTTACAATGAAGGGGTGGGATTTTATTCCTTGTGTTTGTCGGGAATATTTATATCAAGAGGACACAAGTGCTGAGTTCATCGGAGCGCATTTATATTAATAACTGTTAATGTGTTCATAATATATATATATATATATATATATATATATAATACACATATATATATATATAAAATACATATATATAATACATATATTGATAGGATAGCATGTGTGTTATTTATTTTGTGTGTCACGCTTACATCCGAGTGACTGTCGTTTAATTGTTATGGACTTCCATTTCTTGTAATAAATAATTTTATCAAGAATTCTTCATAAGTTTTGATTTCGATTATAGCTGAAGGAAATCAGGCTATATATATATATATATATATATATATATATATATATATATATATATATATATATATATATATATATTATATACACATAAATTTTTTTCATAAGTTTTCATTTCGGTTTCGATTCAAGCTGATGCACTCAAGTCAAATGGATATATTTTTATTATTATTATTATTATAAATCACAACTTCATAATATATAAAAATCGATAAAACATTTACTCTATAATAATATATATGAAATCTGCAAGAATTAAAATATCATATTTAAGCATACTTTACAACCAGGCTTTGCCGGGCATCCCTGTTAGCTTAGATAAATACTTTTGCAGTTTTAACAAAAGAGCTACATTGGCCTTTTGGCCAAGATCAAAGTGTTTTCTTCAGATGCGGCACTTCTATTTCTCGTTCTCTTTCAGTGGAGGAGGAATCCTTCACGACTGAGACAATTTTTATTTTTTGTACCTTTTCTCCACGTTAAAAAACGACCCTGGTGTCTAACTCTGTCCCGTGGGGAGATATTGTAAATAGGTACAATAATATTAGAGCGCCTCCATTAACGCTGAACATCTACAGAATGCCAACATCAATATATTACATATGAATGAGTCCCCTCTGGAATTTCCACGGGTCCCGTTAATTATAATATATAATTGTATTAATAAATTAATACTGTTAATTTATCAATAAACATGTCAATAACTGTTAATGCTTAATTATATGAATAAATACTAAAGTTTTATGTTTATATCAAACTTATGAATAAAATATTTATCCATTTATTTATTGCGGACTATTATCCTCATCTTTTTTTATTTGTTGTTTCACAACGTTTTGGCCAACTATTCCTCTGGCCTTCGTCAGGTGGCAGGCAATAATTGTTAAGGATGCTATTAGGAGATTCGTAGTTCTTATCTCATCGCGGTTACCACCTGACGAAGGCCAGAGGAATAGTTGGCCGAAATGTCGTGAAACAACAACTAAGAAAGATGAGGATAATAGTCCGCAATAAATTAGATTCAATAATGTTGGACATTACTTTTTATTTATTTATTTTTTTTACATGGAAGTTACCACTTATCAAGGCCCAAAGGACACTTGAGGATAAGAGTTAATGTATACAGTAGTCACCGAGATAACAGCATATTTAATAGTCAATGGTGATTAACTGCGACAGAATAGGAACACCGAATTTCCTAATTGCATCCTTAACAATTATTGCCTGCCACCTGACGAAGGCCAGAGGAATAGTTGGCTGAAATGTCGTGAAACAACAACTAAGAACGATGAGGATAATCGTCCGCAATAAATAAATAAAATAAATGATGCAAATTAGTCATCTCAATGAAAATTCCAATTAATGAAATGTTTATTGTTTAAAATTTTCGTTTCAAGAAATTCAAGTAGATAGCTGAACAATGCAATGATTCGTCTCCACTTGGAATACGGGTCCCTAATGTTCGCTGGAGTTAGCAAGGTGTTCTCCAATTCTCTTGAGAGTCTACAGCGTCATGCCATCAGATATATACTACATGCTCCCTGTTGCAACCCTGTTTTCTCTGAAGTATATGATCTGCTTGGATTAGATCTGCTATTTGCCGGAATACAACAGTTGTATCTGTTGCCTACAGATTATTTCATGGTTCTTAATGCTTAAATACTGCCCTGTGCTGCGGCTGAACAGACCAAACCTGCGACGGCATACATTCACATTAGATCCTCAACACTGGTTTTTGCTCAGAGATCTATTTTCCACATTGTGTTCTGCAGTCCTGAACGTGCTGCCCTTTTCTCTTCCCTGCAACCTCTCTCCCACAGAAGGGACGTTGCGAGCCTGTCTTTGTTTTATCGTTATCTCCATGGCAAGTGCTCATCTGAGCTCCAATCTCTGGTCCTCCCTCGCCAATCTTTCACGAAAAACACTCGTCTAGCTGAAACCACTGTCAGTAATTTTCCCCGCCTTTTATCTGTGCCTAAATCAAAACACAGATTCCATGAATAAAGGTTCTTTCTTAGAACTGCACGCTGTGGAACTCTGTTCCGTTTGCCTGTTTCCCACCGGACTACAACTTGGATGTCTTCAAGTCCAACATAAACAAGTTCCTGATGAAGCGCCCCCTTAAGTAAGACACTTTGTTAGACCTCCATTACTAACGATTACTACGATATTGTCCCATTGATTACTGTACACGCAATAACCCTTATCCCCGAGTGGCCTCCGGGCCTTGATAAGAGGGGACTTCCTTGTAAAAAAAAAAAAAAAATTGTGTGAATTAACATGATATTCCTAAGTTTTATGCATTCCCTAATTAGTTCAGTAGCCTCTGTCTATTGTTAATGGTTTTATGACTATGGCTTAGTAAATGGCGGGTGGGTAGGAAGAAGCGATAGAAAAGCCAGCTAGTTAAAAATTAACCTTTTCCTCCCGTGGAGAGGCAAGTAAATAAGGACACGCCTAGATAGTCGTCATCAAAGAATAAATTCTTCAAGCAAACAATTGATGTTTATACAAGAGACTGGAAATCATTCACAAGATGGCGTTACTCTAATAGTAGGACACTTGAAAGTGCAATTTTGTTTTAGCAAGAATTTTTGGAATTTCATTTAAAAATTGTTGGATATTATGTTTTAATACGTAAGTATAACGCGTTACAAATCAAAAAGAAAAACTTGTCCTGAACCAAAAATAGTTTACTGATTAAATAAAACATTAAATGTTTTAAAAAGGAATTCACAGTTTGAAACACTCGGTAATAGTTTCAGATTTAACGGTTAGAAAGACAAGACCAGTGTAAAATTGTTTTTAATATTACCATTTATTAAAAATAAAATTGGAAAGAAATTTTTTTTTCTTTTTGCTTTCAAAGTTTCAAATAATAAAATATTCATTTTCAGGAAATTGGACAGTTATTCTTTTGTTTTTTTTTTTGTTTGTTTGTTTTTTTTTGTTTGTTTTTTTTTTCTTTCTTTTTTTCTTCATAAAGGTGGTGATAATCCCTAGCATGACTTGAGATGTTTGGAGTAAAGTCAAAATGATGTTTGTTTGTCCGATTACAGGAAAATTTGAAGGAAAAAAAAATTCAATTTTAATTTTTAATAAATAGCAATATTTATTAAAAACAAATCTCACACGCTCAGATTCTAAAATTTATATATATATATATATATAAGTTCATAAATTTTAAAAATGTACATATCTATATAAATAAAAGTTATCCGGCAAGATATTATGTCTGTGTTAAATTAAATTATTTTTTGTATTTACTATTAATCAAATTAACGAATTTCTAAAAAAAAAAAAAAAAAAATCTTTACAAAGAAATGTAAACAGTTTCTTTACTCTGCTTGCTTTTGGAATTTCCTCCTTGCTTCCTGTTTCCCCGACGATATCAACATGTTTAAATGTAATGCGAATAAGCATCTCGCTCCACAGCTCCCCACTTAGGATGCTTCCTATAAATCTGGGTCCCTAATTACAGTAGACCTTTATGTCTCAGTGGCAATATGCCTGGTTTGGGATGAATAAAATTAAATTAAAAAAAAACACCCAACAATATATCTCTGCCCACGCAACGTTGGATAAATGCAGTTGGCTTTACATAACATCTACTGGAAATATAAAAATGATTATAAACAGAATAAAAGAAAATCAAATACTGACAAAATTCTAATAAACAACTTTCAAAATAATTTTGTCAGTAAAAGTGCTCAACTGAGCCTCAGTGTGTTCAGGGTGTTGCTAATACTACAAAGAACCCTCGTTATTTTCCTCTGTGTACCTAAAATCAAACAGAATTTCTATGAACAAAGTTTCTTTCCAAGAACTTTCCACCTATGAAACTCGTTACTATGGGAATGTTTCATTACAAACTACAATATGGTCGTTTTCGAATCCAATGTCAATAAATATCTTATGTTGAAATGCAATTTGAGAAGCATAGAAGAAGAGCATTCTGCTGTACAAAAGTTGCCTGGCCAGTCCCGTCTGTATTTCTCAGTAGGGGCGACCTAGGTGATTATCAATAAATTAACTCCCTTCATAAAAGGCGAGAAGGTAAGGCCTGGGATGGTGGACCTTCTAGGACTGCATAGAACTGTAATCCACACTAACAGAGAACTAGGTATGCCAGAATGCCTATGACCCTGCCAGTGTGGTTTTGGTAAGAAACCATCAACTCAAAGGGAGTAAAAAAAAAAAAAAAAAAAAATCCTTTCTGTAATAAAATGATTGTGTTCTTCAGCTTAATGAAATAATGAATATTTTTTTTTAAAAATCGTGTTATTGTTGTGATTCATTGTCTTGTTGGTCAATTCTGGGTTAATCAACATCTGAAAATTAAGCAAACCAAAGAATACGTTTACAAGAAAAAAAAAAAAAAAAAAAATGGTTTCCAATGAGTCTACGTTAATACGTTTAATAGTTTAAGAAAAAAAAATAGGTTTTAAGATTTGAGTTACTTTCTGTGTGTATTAAACATCTAGGAATAATTAATTTTCACAAAGATTCAAAATTGCGTTTAAGGCATTATTGATCTTTTAAGTTGATTATGAGCATCTACAACGTCTTAGCATAAGATTCCCTGTCATGACTTGGTTTCCGCTGGAGTATACGATCTGCTCGGATTAGATCTGCTGTCTACTCGTTGGAATGGAACAACTGCTTCTGTTGCCTACAGATTATTTCATGGTTCTTGCCCCACCGCAATGCTCAAATACCGCCCTGTGCTGCAAACAGACCAAACCTGTGATGATATACATTCACATTAGACTTTCTGCATAATCACACTGAGTTTTATGCATTCCCTAATTCGCTTAATAGCCTCTGTTTATTGTTAACAGTTTTATGACCGTGACTTAATAAAGGGGGGGGGGAATAAAATAACGAGTGCAGCATCCTTTTTGTCGTTTTATTTCACTACAATTTTCATAGTTTGGTTTTACTATCTGATTGCATAACAAATTGTTGAAAAAAAAAAAAAAAAAGAATCCAACAATTTTTAAAAATATAAATTTTTTAAAGGATACAAATTTGAATGAATAGACATGTCTGCCTCTTCATAGTTTTAGAAATTGTTAAAGTTTCAAGCAAAAAAGACGTGTCTGGATGCTGTCTCCAATTGGGCAGTGGGGAGTTTGCATGTCTTTGTCATGCAAATAGAATTAACCCATCTTTCTTATGTTATTCTGTAACGTACTTAAAAAAAAAAAATAAATAAATAAAAAAATTATAAACAGCAGCATCCGAGTGGGTTTATCAATAGACAGCTAAAACCTGGGTAAATGATGAAGATACGGGTATATAACGCTTTAACATCTATTGGTAAGTGTTATGGCGCTCAACCTTACAGATAATAATAAACTCTTCCGCTTACTGTAAACGCTGAGAGAATATGTCTCTTGGCGGTTATGCACGAGTTTTGCACTTGTGGCAGTCGGACTGACGTATATCCACACTCTTTATTTTTGTATTTACTTTTCTGTTCAATTTATTTTATTTTCCAATAAATATCGAGTTGTGTCTTTCTTCCGGACCCTTACAAGACCACAACAGTAAATGAGAATGTTAGATTGTTTCCAATAATTCAAGTTCAGTAATCTAGTGAAAGGTGTATCATGTTGATAAACACAAAACATTCGGAATCAGCAGATACAAATACCACTAATATGTTAGTAGAAGAAATATATATACACGCGCGCGCGCACACACACACACACACACACACACACACAGAGTGTCCCAATAAAATGTATACACTCTTTAAATTATCTCAATGTGCTACATAAGTACACTATGCCATATTTCCAAGAGATGCTCAAAAATAAAGAATGACACTTCCAGTAGGATGGAGCACCTCTCCACTATCATCACGATGTAAGAGCCTATCTTTATGGTCACCTGCAAAAACAAATGGGTAGGACGAAAGAGGAAGTATCGATTACTGTCCACGCTCACGGAATTTGATCCCCGTGGATTATTTTTTGTGTGTGTGTGTGTGGGGGGGGTGTTAAGCACAACGTTCATATCATAAAACCAGCTATAATGAATTATTGAAGGCAGACATTGAAAGAGGATGTGTCAACATACCCAATAGGAATGTTTTGTGTTCAATCAATGAGCGTTGTCAGCTGTTCATGGATCACAATGGCCAATAAATGTAACACTTTTGATAATTTGTTGGTTTCTATATTTGTTCACAGTATTTTAATGTATGCAGCTTTTCTTTTACTTAATAAATATTGGTTTTATGGTCATTTAAAGTGTGTATACATTTTATTGGGACACTCCGTATATATAGTAGATGTATGTGTGTCTGTAAATATTTAACCGATAAACTCTCAAACTACTGGTCATACAACACTGAAATTAACAGGAAATAGTAATCATACACCAACTGTGGTCTATAACGAGTAAGATCTTTTAGCTGAATAAATAATGCGTACAGACATATATCGGCAAGCTGAAATACAAAATACTCATTTAAACTTGCGAACATATTTCTATTATTTTTGCGAATGCGCAGATTCGTTCATAGCTTGAAGTAGTTTAATTTCAAATCTTATCTATCTGTCGATAGCTCAAAAGGGAGTGATAAATGTTTCGGTTTCAATTCTAGCTGTTGGCGCCCAAGTTATTTTTTTTTTTTTAACTTTTGAAATCAGTACTGTATATTAGATACAATATAATATTCAATAGAGAATTGTCTCTGCAACAATAATACGGAATTGGCATGAATTAAAATGTATTTAAGCGTATTTTATGACTGGGTAAGGCCGCCATTCCCTGCTTGTATCAATAAAGATGAAATTGCATAGCATGTTTCACCATAATATCATAAGTTGCTTCAATTTGCGTTTATCCGTTGCACCTCTGCTTCCTATAAACCTAAATTTCTTTGAAGTAATTAAAAATTATTGTATATGATAATGTGTCGATGCCCTAACCAAAAAAATTAAAGGTTTTATTCTTTTAGTTTTTTTCGCAACTCCATTTAAAATGCCAACAAATTCAATAAATTGTTTCTCCTATTCGATCATTTTACTGTGCATCATTTTAGAAGTTGGAGCTTGTTCGGAATAATAATTTTTTTTTTAATTTTTTTTTTTATTGAATTTTAACTAAAAGCAATGTTATCTACTTAACTGTCATGTCGAAATAAAAGTAATTATCAATGAAAATTGCTTTCAAAGAAAATTGTAAGTTTTACTTAAATAATTAAAAAGAATAGTTCTTATGATAGCAGAGGCAGTAATTGCATGAAGTCAGGAATGGCTACTGCAGTAATGGATTGTGAAAGTAAATGTTTTCGGTAATAATGTAATATATTGCTTATTTCGACATGACAGTTAAGTAAATAACATTGCTTTTAAGTGAAATCAGATTTTCAGTTTTCGTTACTATGCCAAACAAGCTTACTATTATACTAATATCTTCATTCTGTGTATAAATGTTATTGCTTTGAGAATTTGGACTAATGTTCACTTTTTTTTTTCACTTTTTTTTCTGGCTTTCACTAATCTTCCTTCAAATTTAAAATAGCTTCTTTTTTTTTCTTAACTTTTACATATTTGAAGAAGATATGTATTTTACCGAAACGTCATGCAAGTTTAAAAAAAAAAATCATTTCATATTACAAGTACACAGTCTCTGTTCTTTCCTATTAAACTTTGAAATTTAAATCGATTTCATTGATTACGTGCTATAGTCAACCCGATGATCCCTCCAATACAAGGCACTTCCTCAATATATGCTACTAATTTTCACTGGCTGACCATCTATATTTATTAGCCAATCGCATTACTGCATTTGTCCAAAGCATATAAAATAGAAATATCATAAATTACATCTTCTGTTAATTGCTAATGTTGTTGAATATTTTTAGTGTCAAAATCCTTGCGGTACAATTGTTTACAGACTCATTAGAAACCATACAGAATATGTGTAAAAATTGTCAGTAAAATCAAGAGAAAGAATAAAACAAAAACTGAAAGAAAAAAAAATCAAAATCAAATAAAAAAAAAAAAGAAGAAATGATCAAACACACCAAAATATTCACTTAAAAGTGTTTAGGGTGAAATGATTTGTGTCTATTTGTGGACACATATCCATGAAACTCCTACAAATCAATATCCTCCCCCAATGCTAAGTATTTGTAATCTTTGTCACTTCAAGTCTGCTGAGTATTGTTTTGGTTAGTATTAGGTTGGTGCAAAAATAATGTCGTTTTTTTTACATGAAGTTGAACGTAAAAACGACATTATTTTTGCACCAATCTAATATGTATACAGCATTACATCTACATAAGCAATTCATCAAAAACTATTTGCCTATCAAGTAGTATTCTGTTTTTATTTATTTAATTCGTCAAAATACTATTGATTAAATACCAACTTTTCAGACAAAGAATAAAACAAGAAAATAATTTCTTATTCAATTTTTAGAAGAGGGCTTCAGTTTTTTAATGCCAATTTAGCATAAAATCTCCTCACAATTCACTTATTTTACCAGTTTTTAGTTTAAATAATTTCGTTTACAAATGCCATTTTTGAATTTTGAGTATTCGGGAAGGGGAGTAACAAATTGTAGCTCCGTCTATAAAAATAGAACAAGATTTTGAAAGAAAATTCTTTGATAATCTGAGGATTTGATGCTCAATTGATATTGTTATTTTTAAAACTTTTTTTTAATTAAATGAAATATTCAGAGAAGAAAAAAAAATCCAAGATACATTCGTTAAGGAGGTCTTTGGGAAAAATTAACTTCAACAAGGGGTGGGGGTCACCTTATGCAAAATTTAGATGGTAAACTGAACAGCCACACAAAAACTTAATAATTTAATTTAAAGCAAAAAAATTGAAAATTTGGTATTTGATTAATTGTAATCGGAACATTAAAAAATAATAATAATAATAATAAATTTAGAGATTAGGGGTGGGAATTATTTTTTTTTTTAAATCATGATAGCCAAGGAATCATTAATAAAATTTAGAATATTTCCTGCAATCCAACCATATTTAATAAAAAATAAACTTCAAGTTTCAGTCATAAATGTTGAATGGTCTTTGTTTTAATGCAAAAAATAAACTTCAGGCGTTTTCCTGAATGAGATAAAGACTCGTCTATCCCATTTTTAATTGTGGGATTATCATTACAAAGATAATATATATATATATATATATGAAAAGAATCTTTAGAAATTCTTGAACTGATGAGGGCCATCACACCATAAGTATTAAGAGAGGAGTATGTCAGAATTATTGACAATGTTGCATGCCATATCTCGATGTGCTTATTCATTGAATGATGATAAAAGAAAAACTTTTGGGCATTCATGACCGAAACTTGGTGGACAATTCAGTTGAAGTTTCTCTGTGACAAATATGATTGGATTGCAGAAAAGATTGTGAATTGCTTTAACGATTACATGGGTGGCATTTTTTTTAGTGGTCACTGAATATTTAATTGATTTATTATTTAGAAATGTGGTTGCTATTCCATTCTTAGATTATCAGAACCATAGACACAAAAGAAATGTAAAGGTTTCTTATATTTTTTATAGCCAGAGTAGAACATAGAAAGTTAACATTTTTGCTTAACTCACTTTCAGTATTTAATTCACTTATAAAGAAATAACAGTCATAAACGAGATGAAAATGTTTTTAACAGAAGCTTCGAAACACTCACAATGTGAAGCTTTTATGTGACATTAAGCAAAATGGTACAAATGAGGAAATAATAATGACAAAAGCTAAGAAAACAAGTTTTATACACTGTCTTTCTTCAAAATGGTGGTGGTGGTGGTGGGTGGGGGAGTTGTTTTGACCTTTTCAGGTCGTCAGATGGAGATTACTTTTCTTTTCTTTTTTCTATGAACTGAGCGTTAATATAGAAATGTAGACACAATTTGATTACACGAATGAGTTTTAAAAAAAGAATTGTTTCAGAAACAAAGAACTTTCCTCCATTATTCTCTTTTTATAGCGTTTGATTCTATTATTCATTTAATAAATTCAAAATTGATTTAGCGTTATTGTTTTTTTTTTTTTTTTTTTTTTTTTTTTTTTTTTTGCGAATGCACAAAGAGGTTAGAATTTATTTTTAAAGAATGCAGAGATTGCAGAGATGCCACAGAATTCCACTGGATGTCATGCATTTGGACTAATTTACTCGTTATTTGTTGACGCCCCGCCCCTCTTTCCATAAAGATTTTCCATAACACAAAAGACACCATAAACAAGGCTGGATTGCACACAGCCAAAAGTTGTGTAAAATAATAAACAAAAAAAAAAATAATTAAAATAACCAAGATAAGGAAATTGGCACAAACTAATGATATAGCTCAAATGATTTTTGTCTGATAAGTTCTGACGATAATAACTGTTTATCTTGTACCTCATCAAATATTAAAATCTGTTTAAAAGATGCCCTTGTTGACTGCTGCACAATTTTCAGGCAGATGAACGTTGTTGTTGTACAAAAAAAACAAAAAAAAACAAAACAAAATAATGTTGCTATAGTTGAGTCGTGGAGTTGAAAGCACAAATGCTAGAAATCTTTTACTAGTAACTAGGTTCCCTATCGCCACCCCATATCCCAAAACCCGATGTTTATCACAGTAGCCTTTTATGCTACAATAGTAATATGCCTTATTTGAATGTGAACAAATACAAAATTAAAGTACATGTGCATATATATATATATATATATATATATATACACCCTTAGAAAGCAGGATGAATCTGCAATTCCTGCCAAATTGCAACAAGACCTGAAATGCACAATCTGTGGCAGATTCCTTCTGTCTAAACCCAGTTTAGTAAACCATGTGAGGTCACACAATGCCAGGCATGAACAACAATTGTATAAAGCTGTGCTGCTTCCCAGACCACGCAAATATTGCTGTCATATATCTGGTTTCGTCTCTAATCCAGTAAATGTTTTGATAAGATTTTCAAAGGTGCATGATGAAGTCCCATCACAAACAACACCAAATACTGGCAAGTTTCCCTGTCACCTTTGTGAACGATTTTGCAAGAGTGTAGCTGGTTTAAAGAGCCATCTACATGTGCATGGACGCTCTACATCACTCTGAAGAGATGGCAAGCTTCTGTCAAGAAATAGCAATGATCTATAATATAAATCTAACCTGTCTGTTTATGTTTGTATGTCTGCCTAAAACTTTCGACAAAGGCGACAGATTTTCATGAGATCAGTATCATTTTGAGGCTCAACCCTTTGGACAACAAATATCGAAAAATTGGCTAAAAACATTTATTTCTTTACCCTCAACTGGGCACTTTTCTACAGGGAAGTGTCGCTTTTTTCGCTGCTATTTTCAAAAGTCAGCGCCTCTTTTCAATTGTCTAGCCTTAATTTAAATCTACGTCACTTCCGGTTTGGCGATGGACGCAACAGCAAACATGTCACTTTTTTTTTCTTTTTTTTTTTTGACATTCTTTTCATCCTTCGCGGTACGGGTTCGAACCTGCCTGCCTACTACTACTTTTTTTTTTTGCTCAATACAAACCTCCAAACACCCAGGCAACGCCAGGCACCTAAGCTAGTTATATATAATTATTTCATGTATTCACATAAAATAATATTTTATGTATCGATTTTCAGTATTTGAACAGTGCTCAATATGTAAGCAGAACTAGGTAGCCATACACAGAACCTTGAAAAGCATATCAGTCTTCTTTAAAATCAACACCCTATAATAATAATAATAATATGAAGAAGAAGAAGAAGAAGTAGAATAAGTTATGAAAAATTAAGCTACACAAAATCTTCCAAGTTTCATCTCGATAAGGAATTGTTATCCTGACGATTCTCGATGGCAAGGGTTGGCAACCTACAGCCCGCATCGAGCCCACAAAAGTATTTTGACCAGCCCTTAAGCCTGATTACCAATGACTATTTTTAACATGAGACGAATTCAACAAAATGACTGCTGTTATCTTTCTCTGATTCACCAAACCAAATTTGAATACTATGAATGCAGAAATACAATCAAAACCCAATCACCTACATTTCTGTGTAAAAAAAATAAATAAATAAATAAATAAAAATAAAAAATAATTAAAAATAAACATAGAACAAAAACTGAGAGCTCATTTCACTGACTAACCGGCGACAGACAAGCAAGGACAGCTTCAAAAGTAACAATGCTGTCTCAGTAGGATTTCTATTTTGTTTCTTTAACAGTGACCACCTATTGCTTACCCTTACCATCTACCCTATGTAAGTTGCTGTAATCTTTCAATGGGTCCTGTGTTTATATTTTCAATAACAGTTTCAAACATGCACGTTATAATTTCATCTATTTTGCGTCGTCAGATGATTTTTTTTTTTTAAACTTTAAATCATTTTGACGTTCCTTGAGGAAAACTAATTTTTGTTAGGTGTTTTATTTTTAATTTTCGATTTTTTGTTTTTCTGATTTGTCAATGTTTTTGTTATGGTTTTAAATATTTATGTTGACAGAGGTCTGCATAAGTAAGTTTTTTAAATTTTTCATTAATGGCTTTCATCTGGCCCACGACCTGACATTATAACACTATTCAGCCCACCAGGTTGAATCAGTTGCTGATACCTGCTCTATGGAGATGAAACACAATAGATGCTGTGTAGCTTAATTGCCATGCATTTTCATAACTTACTATTCTTGAAGCTCCAATTTACCCTCGACATTTATATTTATATTTCTGTTTTCTCATGGATTACCAATGGATTTTCAAGAAACCCATTTCGGATTTTCCTGTTCTGGTTTTTACCATCTTTCTCATTGGATTTTTATCATATCCTTTTTCTCTCTTTTTTCCCGTTTCTTGCTTTCTCAATCTCCTTGAATCCCTATAATCTGTCTCAAACTGTTAAATGACTTTTTTTACGCAAATATGATAAACTTCATATTATTTGTTTCCTGTGATGCGTATCAAAATATTTTGTATATTTGGCAAACCTCTTCCTTCTGATGAGAAAAATTGCATTCTTTAAAACTCCATGGAATAAGGCTTTTCTTGTTTTATTTGTACTCCTTGTTGAATAATTAAAATTTTGTATACCTTCTTTATAGGTTTTATAAGATTTTTTGAAAATTTGAATAAATTTTCAATATCAAGATTTTTATTTTTTATTTTATATTTATTTATTAATGAAAAATCCACTGTTGCGAAACACTCGATAATAATATTGAGTGTTTCGCAAACAGTGGGTTTCCTATTATTATTCTGATCCATGCGTATAACCAACTGTTATCGAACATTTAAATGTCTTCTAGCCTTAATTTCCAACCTCTGAGAACGTGCCAGGAGTTAGCTCCTCCACCATGACACGAAAAAGAAAAAAAAAAAAAATATGTATTTCCGGAAGAAGAATATTTTACTATTTGAAAAAAAAAAAAAAAAAAAAAAAAAAAACTTTCGATTTAATTTTAATAAATAGAAATGGCTATTAAAATCAATTTTGCACTAGTCTGGTCTTTTCAACTGTTAAATTTTAAACATATATATATATATATATATATATATATATATATATATAGTTTGAATTTTAAAGAAGACATATGTTTTTCAACGTTCTGTGTATTCCTCAAAATCTCTAGAAAGATATCAAATTATCCCCATCATTATTAAGAGCTTATTTATTTGCCTCCTCACGAAGCCAAAGTTAGACAAAAGGTCAATTTTGAACATGGAGGGAAAATCTACCTACTCTTAAAGATTCATTCTGAATTGAGACAAAATAAAATTTGCCCCAGTTTAGAAGGATTTCTTCTTCACCAACCGAAAAGATAAAGTGTCATATCAGAACAGATACTACACTTTGCTCAATGCCAAAACGCCTAGGAAAAAAGTATATCACTTTCTTTTGATCCAGAATCAGCGAGTTTTCACAGACTCTGACTGCTAAAACAATGAATTCTTACCACCAAACTCCTTGGGAAACCAATACTAGATAATTATCGCATTTTTGTTGTTGTTGTCGTCAAAACAAACAAAAAGCTATTAATGAATTTTCATAATTTAAATGTTTGTTTCTTTTTAAATGTAGATGAAATTTTAATCTTTGTTCAAAAATATGTGACTTTGAATCAAAGAAAAAACTAAAACAAATAATAATGGCAGATTATTGAGTGACATTAAACGAGGAAAGAATTGCTAAGATCATTTGAACAAGAAATTGATTAAATAATAAAAATAAATAAATAAATATGGCAGATAATTATAATTATCACACTTGACACTGTCCTATATCTCTACAAAGCCATCATTCGCCCATGCATGGAATATCATTGCCACATATGGGCCGGTGCATGACTCGCTAGTCTCTCTCTATTAATCTCGCACTGTCAACCAAGCTCCAACCCCTGTCCCATCACTGCAATGTTGCATTTCTATGCCTGTTTTACAAATACTTTAATAGCATGTCCCCCCACAAACTCATAGCACTAGTAGCCCCCCCCCCCTCAACATAAATACCTCCGACTAGCAGCAAAACCCTATGATTTCACTCTGGAGGTCTCTCGATGCTGAAGAACTTTCCGCTCTGAAAGTTTCTTCTCACGAACTTCTAGAGTTTAAAATTCCCTCCCTGTTTTCTACTTCCTCAGCCGTACTAACATGAAGAAATTTAAATATGTGAACAGACATCTCGCTGCTCAAATCTCCACTTAGATTGCCCCTGTAGGCATGGTCCCTAATTCACAGTAGCCCCTTAGGTCTCGGTGGCAATTTGTCTTGTTTGGGGTGAATATGAGTTTTAAATAAATGAATAAATAATAATTGGTCTTTACATTTTTTTTTTTTTTTTTTTTAACTTATTCATTTTCTTGTTATACAGGGTGACCCCCAAAAAGACAAAAGTTAAATGGAGGCTATCTGGAGCATATGCTGTAGAACGGAGAAAAAAAGGCCAAAGACCCTAGTGTTTTGATGTGATGTTTTGAATATAATAAAATAGTTATGACCAAAGTTTCTTTCATTCGGACAAAACACTAAGAAACAGAGCCTAATTAGAGTTGGAGCCCGTTTTTTTTTTGGGGGGGGGGGTCACCCTGTATTTTATATGATAAATGATCGAAAATGTTACCTAAATTTGATTGGTTTGTAAACTTTTTAATGAAATAATTTTAAAATCTCACTAACCAATCAATTTTGTCATTTTTTTGTTTTCTGTCGTAATTTCAATTTACTTTATTTTACTCATGTGCTATCAAGAATTAATGACTGAACTTCTATTGCTTCTTGTGAATGAAATGACACTTTGCTTTGTAAAAAGTGCAAGAAAAACCCTTTCTACTTGACAGAACCAATAAGAAGTTGTGGCATTTCTACACTATCGGAACGAAATTTTGTAGTCGATAAATGGAGTTTTCATATTAAAAAAAACAAAAAAAACAATAGTTTCCACTGATTTTTTTTTTTTTTTGTCAATTTTAATAAGTTACAATCTTAGCTACCAAATTATGCAGTCGAAATTACCTGAATATTACTGAATTATTAAAAAACAAAACTTTAATCATGTTAGCAGGTGAAAACTTGTGGCTATCTTGTTTAAATTGAAACGGAAAATTACCTCCTTTTTGAACTCTCCTGTGTTTTACATAAGCAAATACAATCGTTTTCTTCAAATTCTATTTTCTATTTTCCATAATAATTTTCTACCTTATTGATTTTCGTAATTTTTGGATATAATCCTCTTAAAAATATGAGGAATACATAGATACCATTGTTTTCATGTGAAATTCATGATTATGATTTCCGAAATTTTTGTTCTGATAGTGTAGAAGCGCCGAAGTTGTAATTAGTCAAAGAAAAATATTAAGGATTCTGAATTTTTGAGATAATGACTGATAATTTGGATTATTTCAATTATTAAGATTACTGTTCTCATCTTGAGTGTTATTTTCACAACGTTTCGTCTCACGTTCTTCACATGCATCTCATCAAAATTTTGTCAAAAATAGATTTACGGTTCACAAAATTCATACTAGAATTGTTCACAATGACCTATGGCATAGTAGATGAAGTACTTGGTTAAATTTAGTCGTAAGTGACACTCTTTTGAAGGTTTAATCTTCAATGTGGGTGATACTAAGAATACAATTGTAAATTACTTAAGACTTCTATCCGGCCACGGCTGATGGAATGAGAGCACGCTACCCTTGTAGATTAAATAAAGGGTTCTGTTTGAACTTCCGTACAGATTCTCAAGTTCAATAAGATACACCCGAAGAAGGTTGGAGGTTACATCGGCTGAAACGTTTTGAAAAAAAAAAAAAAAATCCCAAAATGAGAGCATTGGCCTGAATAATCAAGAAAAGCAATGATTTCTTCAGTCAATTATACATTTTAATATCGTAAACAAAATAAGTAAAAGGTTTTGTTGCTATCATCTGGCAATAAAAGAGGAAAGTTCCGATGTATCCGTCCCAACTTTGATGCTTATTGCTTTGGATTTTTTTGAAAACGAATAAAGCAGAGGATTTGAAATAAATGGTAGCACATGTATGGCGAGTGTAGAATCCATAAAATGCAATCATCATGCAAGGATGAAGAAGACAAGACGAACAATGCGGCAGAATAAAGATGAATGCACAAAGCAATTCATTCGTTTCGAAATTGAATGGGGGGGGGGAAGAAAATGGCGGATTTTGTATAGATTTTGGCCGTTGCGCCCATTCACAGATCAAAGGTCAGCGGAAATGGATAAGAAGACAAAAGGGGCAGACAACAATTTGTTTGGCGAAACACAGCAGGGTCAGATGGGAGAGAGAAAACATAGATAAAAATGATATATCGTTTGCAAGTTATGAAAAAGAATTTTTACAATATTCACTTAGTATCTTACAAGCAAATGTGTGTGATTGGGGAAGGGGGGGAGTCATACATGGAATTATTTTTGATCTTAAACTTAATTTGTTCTTGGCGAAATAGGATATTTTTGCTGTTAAATTCTGAATTGAATGTATATAAGAAATCAAAATGAAATAATGTTGGAATATCGTGATTGTAATTAGGTGATGAAACAGATGTAATGGGAAAGATTCTTTATTTTCTATCTTTATGAAGTTAGGTCCATGTACTTGTATTTGTAGATTCACTCCTAAACTAATTAACCGATCTTTATGAATTTTGAAATACAGGGTGGAACGATAAAATCGTCGCCCTAGAAAAGGCTACGTGATTCCATTTGCGTTTGATGAAAACCGATTTTTTTTTTTGTTGCAGATCATCTACAAGTTGGCCAGTTGCATACAAATCCCAAGAGCGATAGGAACCTTCTATCATGTCTGAAAATGACACAATGTTCAACGAGCAGGATCGGAGGTGTGTCGCTGTACAACTCATGCTCTCTACCGATACAAGTTATGACAACAGGACCATTGTCAGCACCTTCAAAATGCATATTCAGACGGTTCAATGCTTGAGGGCACAGCTCAATGCATCGGACAATCCACGGTTATGGTCTTTGGTGTGGTTTCAAGTGAGGGCCACATCATGCCACCTCACATCTTTAAAATGAGCTTGAAAATCAACACCAAAGTGTACCTGGATGTGCTGAAGAGTGTGGTGATCCCCTAGTGTAATCAGGCTGACCCTGGGTGTCGCAGCAGGACTCAGCGTTGGCCCAAAAGTCCAAAGAGACCCAGGCTTGGCTTTAGAAGGAGTGCTATGACTTTGTACCCTTCTCTCACCTCCTACCCCGCTTGATTACTTTGTTTGGTCATACGTTGAGAACATTATCAACATGACCGCCTACAACACCAAAGCCAGCCTGATTGCCGACATCCACTGAGTATTCGCCAAGCTCCTGCTGGCGCTTGTGGAAAAGGCATGCCCCCATTCTGGATCTGTATCAAGGTGGTGATTGAGGCTAACATTGAATAGATGTCAGCTCTACTACATAATCAAGTTACCTGAATTGATTTTTTTCAATAAAAGTTTTAAAATAAAACTGCAGCGTTGTTTTCTTTAGGGTGACAATTTTATTGTTCTACTCGGCAAAAGGGGTTCAGATGTGGGCTATATTTAGTTTTATGAAAAGGAGGTATAAGTGGGACGGAATCCTTTTGGGTAAATTCAGATGCCTTTAATTTTTGTGAAATTTTAGCAATATTAAACATCAATTAATAAATATTCCCCAAAATTTCAATTTCTTTTTGGAGTTTTTTTTTTAAATGTTTCTAAGGGACATAAATATAGACCTTGCTTCCCATTTGAAAATTCAAATTTGCATTTAATCTGATTCATTTTCACAGAAATTTAGCAAGATTCCCTGAATTTCAACTTCATAAGATCCCTTAAGCCTTAATTTTTAGACATATTCTAGAATCAAAATCATGTAATCGATCTTAATCAAAATTAGAGTATGGTTTATAGACATAAGGTAAAGTATCATTATATCTTGATTTTAATCTTCGTAAGGGAACATAAAAGAGGTCCAAAACTGTTCTATAAGTGACATTTTTTTACCTGTTGTGGGATGTGTATTCTACTAGTTAAATATGTTATCGTAAAGTATCTTAAAAAAAGATATTATGATTATAAAAATGAATGCAAAAGATGTATAGTAATAAAGGATAACGTTGGTTTTAATGTTATGAAACTTTTGGTGTTTACAAAAAGGTTTTTAAACTGGGAAGAGCAATGATTTACTTTATTCTTTTCCCCAAAAATCCCATTGTTAAATTCTATTACGGAATAATCTCTGAAGAGAAGCAGGATTAAAAAGTAGAAATTGACAAAAAAGACATTAGCTATAAAAGAAAAGTAAAATGAGTATTTGGTTTGAAAAGTAATTCCTCAAATCCTTAATTAAAAGAAAAGGAAAAAAAACAAAAAACGAAAGACCGAAAGAACCCAATCAGCATAATTGAAAGGTATGAAAGAGACATGCCAAGTGCAGGCGGAAATAGGAAGGAAAAAGTTCCAGTGATTCTCAGCATCTTGTAGTGGTAGTAGTAGCAGTTGTTCTGTTATTGAACTTACCCGGAATTTTTTGGGGTCATCAAGAGTGAAGAAATCACCCCCGAGCTCAACAGCTTCCTCTAAACTTTGGAGAAACTGTTCCTGGAACTGGACTATCTCTTGGATGTTACCAAACAACTGCATTATCTCATCCGATGTCAAGAGTGTCTCTGCCTTCAGGGGATTTAAATATCGTTCGATTAGGACATTAAGATCCTGGAAAAAAAAAACGACATTAAAATGTTTCAGTTTAGAGTTATTAAATGCTAAATAGAAGAACATATACTTTTGGATGGTTTCTATGTTTTTACAATGGTGATAGTGCATCAAAAAATGAGCAGGTCCAGATCTGTTTTAGACTGCAGAATAGAAGAAAATATATGTCAGCTGTATTTTCTCATTCGTCTTGGATTACCTTTATGTTTTTACCATAACTACATCACAATAAGCAATAATGTTAAACATTAATAAAGAGGTATACATTAAAGTAGAAGAAAAAAAGCAGTTCAGGAGATATCAAAAAAGACAGCCGACAGTATATTTTCTTCTACTTTAATGTATACCTCTCTATTAATGTTTAACATTATTGTTTATTACCATATTTTACCATAACTACAGTGAATCCAAAAATAATAACAAATATGTCTGGAGGTCTTCACACAAGAAGGTTAGATCTGTTCCTAACTGCGGAATAGAAGAAATTATGCTATCAGCTATCTTTTTTATTGGTTATGGAATCGGTCAAAATCTAATCAGAATCTATTGCATTTACTTATATTACAAAATCATAGGGAAAAGTATGAATCTCTCACTCCAGCTACTGGTAACTTGGTTCAATTAATTAAACAATGCATATTTTGTTGACATTAAATAATACCCAAAATGGTTGCGTCTATTCTCAAACAAGAAATATGAGAAAGTATACTATTGAGTGTATTTTTCAACTCATGCTGGACTGCTTCGATGTGATTTTTTCAGAACGGTTTTAGATTAATTGAAAAGACCGATGATTTATTTTATTTTTCTTCTAAAAGAGTTACCATTGCTGAATTCTATTATTTCCGAAGAGAGGGGCATAATAAAAAAGTAGAAATTGATAAAGACTTTAACTATAAGTTGTTTTTATTATTAGTAGCAGTAGCAGTAGTAGTAGTAGTATACTATCAACTCTCTTTTTCGACTTGTCTTGATTTTTTTGTTGTTGTTGCTGCGATAACTGTAGCACAGATAACAAACATACCTAGAGCAAGAACTTCCCATCTGTGAAACATGTTACCATGTGACTGCTACCCAACAGACTGTAACATGGTTGTCTTCAAACCCAATGTCATCAAATACTAATCATAAACCGTTCTGATAAGTAATCAATCATTTTATTCTTTAGTTTCAATCCTCTGGTAATATTCTTCATCATTACAATAATTTCAGCACATCTAAAGTGTAGAGATCTATGTACAAGTAAGTCGGATTTGTTGCAGATTGCAAAACAGAAGAAAATATGCATCAGTTGTCTTTTTTGGGCGCACCCTCACTGCTTTTTATGGTTTTACCCTGACTACAGCATAGATATAAACAAAAAAAAAAAAAACCCTGTATAGTAGTCCATGTAAAATTTGGCAGGATCTGTTGTAGACTGCAGAATAGAAGATAGTACAGGGTGACCAAAAACAAAAAAAAAAACAGAGGACATTCAATTGGTTTTCTGAGCATTTTACAGTCAACGGAGAGAAAAAAAGGGCAAAGACCCCAGTGTTTTGATGTGATGTTTTGAATATAATAAACTAGTTATGACCAAAGTTTCATTTCATTCAAACAAAATACTAAGAAACGGGGCCTAATTAAAGTTGGAGCCCGTTTTTTTTTGGGGGGGGGGTCACCCTGTATATGTCCGCTGTATTTTCTGGATCCTCTTGCACTGCTTTTATGTTCTTAGCAACTTTAATCAGGTACTTAAATGGATGACCATTTTGAAATACTAGATGCTGTATGTAAAATATGGGTCTAGTTGTCTTGCAATATGCAAACTAGTGCTAATCTACATGCACAGGAAACATAACTGTGACGTCTGTTGTGATTTTTCACTGAATAAACATTGACTGGCGATAACAGCTCAGTCAGCATTCAAAAATCCTTTCAAATCACTTTATAAGTTCTTCCTTGGATGCTGACAAACTAAGTTTATAAGAAACGCATCCCATCAATGTCACCAATCGTATAAAAATGCAATGTTCTACTAGTATTCTGTTTAATTTTAGATTTTTTGAGCTATTATCAAGGGTCTCAATGCAATGATTATGACAGTTATATATATATATTTTTTTTTCATTCTAACTGAACAGAAAGGATACTCTTTTTATTTTGGACCAAAAAATGCTTTATAATAAGTTAAAAATACAAAATTATACAATGTAGATAAAAGCGTAACTTATCTTGCCTTTGGTAACATTTATTTGTTTTTCCCTCTCTTTTTAAGTGTATGTTTAACTGTGGTTAACTCTGTTAACTTTTTATATTTAAGTCCAATAATAATATTAAAAAAAGCAAAAAAAGAATAAAGCAGTCTTTTGACCCATTCGTAGGTACTGATCTAGAACTTGATCCAAGGCTGTGTCGATATCTTCAGGCATTTCATGATAAACAGCTGAAAAAAGCCGATGCAAATACTGCTAGACGAGAAATTCAAAACGCTAAAAACAAAACTTTAACTCAATAAGATAAGACTTACTGTAAGTTTAATTATATGAAAGATTTTTTTCAAAAAATGTATATTAAAAAAAATATTTTAAACAAATATTTCAAAGACAAAAACATGGAAACAACTATAAACGAAACTCAAATGTTTTTTTTCTTTTAATGGAAAGTATCTAAAAAATATATTTTTTTTTTTGTAAGAAAAGTTTCAATAAAATAAGATTTTTTTTTTTCTTTTGTAATGACGAAACCTTTTTTGTTCGCAAAAATAACTTGTATTGAAAAAATTATTTTGTTCGCAAAAATAACTAGTATTGAAAAAAAAAATTTTTTCTAGAAAAATATCAGAAAAATTATTTTTGCCTGTAAACGAAAACATCATCTCCTGACAGCTGATTGCTGATTGGCTAATCACGTTCGCTTTGCTGGACACTTTTTTTCAGCAGTTTACCATAAATTACCGGTAAGTGTTAAAATGCAACCTTGGATCAGGTTTTAGATCAGTCTTAGCTTGTGTATGTCTTAATTTGGTCTAATGGATACCCTCGCTTACTATGGAATGAACTTTGCTGAATTCAAATCCTATTAGACCTATTGTAGTCATTTATGCACCAATGCTCATAGGGAAGGCATGAATCTGCAATTTCCCCTTCAGATGTGAGAAAAATTGCGACTTGTGTTCACTTAAATTGTATGCAATACATCGTTTGCATTAGGTATTATTTTGGTATTAAGTATCCCCAAAAAGGTTTGATACACCATAGAAAAAGGACATTGTTTTTTACCTTCACATAGGCACGCTCTGTTTCCAAGAGTTCCATGATGACCTTCCTTAACTTCTGTGCTTCAGACAATGGCCTGGAAGGCGCATCTCCAAACTGGTAAGGTTCATTGGGATTTCGACACATTGCTGTCACTTGTTCAGTATTCTACAAGACAAATGAAATAACAATTTTAGAAATATTAAATAACATCAACCTGTAACAAAAATGAAACCTTTTTTATTATTAATACAGTTAACAAGATTTTTTAAATACTATTAAAATATAGTAATGTATTCACAAAATTAAATTCACCATAATGCATTTGTTTCTTTGTAAATAAGTCAGCCATTTTAGTTTGTTTATTTATAATAATAAAAAAAAGAAGAATGCAATTCTCTACCTGCATAAGAACCAAGTACGTCCAAGGATGGAATACTGTTGCCACATCTGAGCAGGAGCTGCTAGAAAGACCTTATTCTGCTTTGACATAGATCAAATTAGACTTCACAGCCTAGTGGGGAGGGGATGCCCTTTTCTTTTCCCTGCAGTCTCTTTCCCACAGAAGAGGCGTTGCGAG
The DNA here is from genome assembly GCF_053919585.1 of Euprymna scolopes. Lineage (NCBI taxonomy): Eukaryota > Metazoa > Mollusca > Cephalopoda > Sepiida > Sepiolidae > Euprymna > Euprymna scolopes. Next base: position 72,779,253 of record NC_136500.1, on the reverse strand, counting down.
CTTGTCTATGATTTATCGTTATTTTCATGGCAGGTGCTCGTCTGAGCTTCAATCTATGGGCCCTTCGTCACCAAACTTTCATAAAACACACTCATCTAGTTGAAACCAGTATCAATAATTTCCTCCCCCTCATTATCTGTGCCTAAACCTAAAAGTAGAATCAATGAACAAAACTTCTTTCTAAGAACTGCACGCCTGTGGAACTCTTTTCCATTTCCCGCTTTCCAGCTGACTACAATATGGTTGTCTTCAAGTCCAATGTAAACAAGTTCTTGATGAGCCGTCCCCTTAAGTAATCCAATTTACCAAATGTCCACTACTAACGATTACTACGATACTGTCCCATTGACTAATGTATACTTATTAACTTTTATCTTTGAGTGACTTCCGGGCCTTGATAAATGGTAACTCCTTTGTAAAAAAAAAAAATAAATAAAAAAATAACTCTGTGACCCTTGAAAAAATAATGTGTAAAGTTACATAGAGGTAAGAAATGGAGACACAAGACGTGGTCATGAAATTTTATTATTATAGCAATAACTATAGCTGGCTGCCCCGACATTGTCTAGTTATAAAATAGACTTAAATATGATATTTTAATTTATGAAGATTACTCTATTGGTTATTATATTGTACCCAATATATAGTAGTGATGATTTGGGTGCCATCAGCTAGAATCGAAACCGAAGGATGCAACTTTCCAATGTTCTTCGTTATCATCTGAGCTAAATTCACATGCATATCAAAACTTTAAAAATTAACGTAGTTAAACGTATAAATATATTTTTGCATGGAATATACACGTTTACACTTGGAAAATTCCTTTTTTTTTTTTTTTTTTTCAAATTTGACCCCTTAGTAGCTATTTTTATTAGCTAAAAAACAAATCAGATTTGTTCCAAAGGTCCGAATCCTCAATATATCAAGTTTCAAGTCTGTAGATCAAAAATTGACAGTAGCTTGATAACGACTATTCTGCACACATATAGACAAGGTCATATATATATATATATATATATATATATATATATATATATATATATATATATATATACATTATGTTCTATATTTTATAGATGGAATTAGACCTGGAGTCTAAAGAGCAGAGTCTATTTTAATGTATTAATAAATGTATTAATACTTTTAAAAGAACATTGCCCACAGTACTGTAGATATATATTAAGCTCAATAGGTATATGTATTCTAGAGCTATATTAATATTGAGTAAAACGATTCGTAATTTTGAATTATCAATCAGTTTCAAAAGGAAAAACAAACAAAATCAAAAGTTGATTTTGTTTGTTTTTCCTTCTGAAACTGATAATTCACAATTATTTTACTCATATATATATATATATATATATATATATGTATATATGCTAGCTGGAAGCCCGGTGTTTCCTGGTCGTAGAATATACTTAAACATGATATTTTAATTTATGAAGATTGCATATGTATTATTATAAAAACAATCCTCTATTGAATATTATATATTACGAGGAATAATTTGCCCAGTGGACTAATTCGCAAAAAAAAAAATGTTAAAACTAATAATAATGATAATGTCGTTCATCAAATTCCGTCTGTGTTTGTTTACAATATCACGTCAGCTGATATTTGCGCTTGGCAATCTTAAATATAGTCTTTCTTCTTTTATAGATAAAAAAAATAATTTTTACAGGGGAATATTTTATGTTACACCGGCCAAGATTACATCGGTGTAACATAAAATGCTTACCTATAAAAATTCTTTTTTTATCTATAAGAGAAGAAAGACTATTTTTAAGGTAGGATTTTTCGATTTTCGAAACTTATCAGATGAATTTCTGTATAAAATATATCTAAGAACACTACCAAACCTATAACTTAGCTTTGTGTGAAATTTGCAAAAGACAGGCTCAGCCATTTCGGAATCTATGAGGAAGGAACTCACACACATACACACAAAGTGATTCCTATATAATATATATATAATAGATAATAATATAGATAGATAGATAAGTAGGCAAAGTAAAATTATGATTGATGTTGGGGAGGATGGCTTACATTTTACGAAATAAATGATTGCTACCATCTTTTTTTTTTAAAATAGGATATTAAAAGTTTCATTTTTTTTACATTGCATTTGTGATTTCAAATATTCAATATTAAATTTACAAAAAAAATAATTATCAAATATAAATTTATTTTAACCCCAGAAAATGAAAATTATTAAAAGGGTGCCTATATAAAATATTACTAGCATTCCACCCGGCATTTCCCGGTTGTACAATATGCTTAAATATGATTTTTTAATTCATGCAGATTTCGTATTTATTATTATAAAGCAAATTCTCCATATATTATTATATTGTACCCAATATATAATTTGTTGTACAGGTTCGAATCCCCTATACATCAAATTTCAGGTCTGTAGACCAAAAATTGACAGAGTAGTTTGATGGAGCCCGTTTAAAAAAAAAACACAAAGTCACTTATATATGTATATATATATATATATATATTCTACAAAATTTTGAACTTAATTCATATATATATATATATATATATATATATATATATATATATATATATTTTTTTTTTCCTTTTCTATCTTTTATTTTTTCTCTAGTGTCTTTGCCCCCTCCCACCTCCCTCTCTATCCTTTACTTTCACTCTCCTGGCTTTTTATATCCATATATAAAAACAATATATTACCTTTTTATTTTAACTTGAATCATCTGATGATATAGACGGAAAATCTTTCACGTCTATTGAAACAATCGAGGTTGAAACCATGAAAAACATATTCAGCTCAACTAACGTATTGAGCACTCTTTATTCTTTTTTTTTTTTACCAAATATACCTTTTAATATATATATATAATATGCTGATGATTGCGTAAGCATGAAATACTAGTGTATGAAGGTATAAAAGAATAATTATTATTTGATTATAATTATCAAGCCTCTTTAAGAATATTTAAGGATGGGCACTGTCTTGGAAGTACAAACTAAGAGGCAGTCAACTAACGTTTATACAAAGTTTATAACTTCTTGTTGTTAGAACACTCTTATTGTCATCCCTGCACTGATGATTGTGTTATCATGAAACACTAACGTATAAAAAATAATCATTATCTAATTATAATTAGTGTATGTATATATATATATATATATATATATATATATATATATATATATATATATACTTCAGAATAAAATTATCTAAGAATCAACTGGTATGGAAACCTGTGATTATAAGTCTTACAAAATATTACTGGCAGTAATATTCTATAAGTACTATCCCATCTAAATAAGAATTGCTCGATATACCAAATAGAGCAAATAAATCAAATTTTAGTCATTCAATAAATTAAAAAATTTATGACGTGAAATGGTTAAATTTCAAATCAAAAGATTTTTATTATTCTATGTAAGACAAAGAATACATTTGAAATATTATAATTCCTTATCCTATAGGATTTCGATGTCTACCATCTCTTCAGAGGAGAAAATATTAGCAAATAACTAGACCACCCGTGACCCGTTGGGTCAGTACGTTATATTAGCTATGGAATTCATGTATGAGCGTGACACTTGTGGCATAAAGAAAATAGTTTTTTTTTACATAACAGAAGCATTTCTATGAAAGTATATTAAAATGAAAAAAGAATATAGATAGATTTCTATGAGTCGTTCTGTTTATTATAATTGTTATTTTTTTTTAAATTACAGTTACTGAATTATAAGTGGTTGGTCATACTTATAGGTAAATATGCACTGAACAGGTATCATAATCCTTATTATAGTTAAATTCAAATTTTGATATATCATCTTTTAAATGAAATTGTTAGTTGAAAGTACAGAATAATAAAAAAAACACTTTCCACATGTTAATAATGGCTTTTTAAATAGAAAATGAAAATAAAATGTAACTTTTTTCATTTAATTTAAGCAAACATTCAGTACCCATTGTGTAAAAGAAAACACTATTTAATGTAATAGAAATGTGTGCATTTACCGATTCAGCTTTCCGTTTGGAAATGTAAGCAGACGACTTTAAAAAACATGGGAAGAAGAAAAAGAAATTTTTTTGTAATAACGCCCTCTAGTAAAAAGGTCTGCATTAGTTAAGGGGGATAACTCTATCCAGTTTTACATCGCTGTCTTTTTCTCTCTCTCACACATACACGTAACTATTTCTCGCGTACGGAACGAAAACAGAGGGAGTAGGAGTGTTGAAATCTATTAGAGGGAAAGTGAGAGGTGTTTTCTTTCCATAAATTGTATAGGGTAATATTTCATATTATTAATAGATTCATAGATAAATAGATTTTATAATATATATTATAATTATCTATGAATCTATGTATTATTTGTATATATAAATAACTATTTGATCAAATTAAATGAAATTGTTTGTATTAAAAGCGATATAAAAATTCCGGAATTGGAATAACGGATTGAAGACGTTGCTATTTACGCATGCGCAACCGGATGTTGAAAACCGGAAATCTGATTGCAAACATACAAGATCCATAGACTTTTAGTATTATATATATTATAATGGGTTAACCATTTCACGTCATAAATTTTAAAATTTATTGAATGACTAAAATTTTATATATATATATATATATATATATATGTATATATCATTATTATTATTTAGACTGCTATTTTCAGAATGTTTGGAACAATGTAACTTCCGAAACAGTGTGAGAATAATTAAAATGAGAATAGTAGTCTAAATAATTCAAATAATATAAATTATCAATCCTCATCTAAAAAAAAAAATTCTGAAACTTATGGTGAAAAACATTTCATGTTTGTATCAGAAAGTCGATATTTGTTGCGTGTTTTTATTTAAGGTTTGATAGACAACATAAAACGAGACTAGAAGTGACACTTAATCAGTAGATTCAGGTTGGGTGTTGTTGTTTATGCATGGGTAAGCAAGGGGGCCAGATACTGCACAAATCGTTCGAATTCTCATGTAATAGCAGTTTATGGGAAGAAGAAAACAAAGTAGTACACTTTATCGGTTTAGTTGTTTCGTTTTACGACACATCGACCCTTTTTGAATTATTTAATTCCTAATTCGGTAATTTTGATAGAAAGGTTTATGTTTCAAGTTCTTTATGGCTTCAAATATTTATCCATGATGTTTGGTTTGGTTGTTTTGTAAAGGAAAATTTTTGTTTTTGCAAAACATGATAAAGTTTTCCAAAGGAAGGGGGAAAAAATATATATACATACACAATACTTTTTATTAATTAATTTTATTTATAAAACAATTAACCAGGGACACGGTAGAACATATATATATATATATATATATATATATATATATATATATACACACATATATGTGTGTGTGTGTGTGTGTGTGTGTGTATGTCGATAACTACAAATATATTTTTAGCCCCCTCTTTCAGTAGAGCACTGTCGTAAATAATCTCACCCGCTACTTAATTGGCTGAAAAATGCGAGGCTCGCTGTTTGTTTATAAGTAAGCCGTTTGAGCACTATAAAAGTGGTGGACGAATGTTTGTTTAAAATAGACATTTGGCGAGGTTATTTGCGGGCACCGTTCCCGTGGGTCGATCGGTAGAACTGCCGATTATCAACGCGATGGTTTCTAGGCGCTAGTCTAGTGGCACTGATGAGTGGTGATACAACTAAACAGGACTGTATGTCAATGACTACATATATACATATATATATATATATGTCACTTTGTGTGTGTGTGAGTTCCTTCGTTATAGGTTCCGAAACGTCTGAGCCTATCTTTTGCAAATTTCACACAAAGCTAATTTATATGTTTAGTAGTGTTTTTTAGATATGTTTTGTACAGAAATTCATCCGATGAAAATCGAAAAGATCCGATCTTAAAAATAGCTTTTCTCTCTTATAGATAAAAAAAAGAATACTTTTTACAGGGGAATATTTTACGTTACACTGGCCAAGGGACATAATAAAATCTTAGTAAATCATTTCTTCTTAAAAAAAAAAAAATATTATAATCTGGAAATATAGTTTAGTGGTAAAGCATTCGATTACAGATCGAATGATTCCCTGTTCAAGCCCGGGTATATCTCACCATTTTATTTTATATTTTCTTATTAATGAGTTCAAGTTACGATGAAAGAATCATTTATTCGTTTGCATATTTTAAAACTAAACATTAATCAGACGCGACTTTTCCATGGAATTCATCGTCAAGCCCAAATATCAGCTGACATGATATTGTAAACAAACACAGACGGAATTTGATAAACGACATTATCATCATTATTATTGTTTCTTTTTTATTTTTTGGCAAATTAGTTCACCGGGCAAATTATTCCTTGTAATCTATAATGTAAATCTAACCTGTTTCTTTAAATGTATGTATGCATGTATGTATATATGTATGTATGTATATGTATTGTGTCAGGTCCTGTCATATACTACTGGTACCATGTAACCCAGTACTACCTGCCTCATGGTCGGGTCACCGGCGACTAAACTGGTTCCCCCACCAGACTTGTTTGGTGAGGAGGGCGGCTAGTCTCCCTGGAGGATTAAAAACAAGACCTTCCAAAGGGCGAATGAACTCTTTTTCTGGGTCAACGGCCAACTAGCACCGTGTATATTTGTGTGTGTGTATATGCGTATTGGAGTGGAGAGGGCTCCCGTAAGCCGTGGTGAAGGCAACCTTTCTAGGAGAAGCAAATCTCTGATTTAAAAAACCATAAAGCGGGAGACCAGTACCCGCATTAAGCTGGTCTGCAGTTTAATTTGTTGCTGGCTATCTTGCTCTTGCTTGTTGCTGGATCTCAACATTTTGAACCGAGAGAGAGACTTAGCTGTCGTACAAAGCTAAGACTCTGTAATATCATCTTTGTATAGATACTCCCTCAGGCATTTGGGCTCATGGATTTTAAATGTCTGAGGGAGTGGCACTCGTCTGACAAGACGTTGCAATCATCATCATGTATATGTATATCTGCCTAAAACTTTTGACAGAGGTGACAGATTCTCACGCGATTAATGTCGTTTTGAAGCTCTACCCTTTGGACGACAAATATCAAAAAATTGTCTAAAAACATTAATTCTTTCACCCTCAACTGGGCACTTTTCTACAGAGAGGGGGGCGCTTTTTTTCCGATATTTTCGAAAGTCATCCCCTCTTTTCGGTTGGCTAGCCTTAATTTAAACCTACGTTGCTTCCGGTTTGGCGATGGATGCAACAGCAAAGACGTCACTTTTTTTCACGTTCTTTTCCTCCTTCGTGATATGGGTTCAAACCTATCTACTACTACTTTTTTTTTTTGCTCAACACACAATTCCAAACACCCGGGCAACGTCTGGCACCCAGGCTAATATATAATAATCAATAGAGGATTGATTTTATAATAATTCATACGCAACCTTCATAAATTAAAATACCATGTTTAAGTGTATTGTATGACCGGGCAACGCAGCACTGCCAGTTAGTATATATATATATATATATACATACATACATAAAAATTATTAAAAGTAACAGAATTCATAATTATTATTTCTTCAATCTTTCTAATAATCTTTTTGGCGTTTTGTTGTTTTATTTTATGGCCTATCAATCCTTTTCGGGTTAGTGAATGCCTAATCCAATAATTTTAGTCAAAGTTTTTATACCTCAAGTTCTTTATATTTTCAAATATTTATTCATACTGTTTGGTTTGGTTATTTTGGAGAAGAAAATTTTTATTTTGTTTCTGCAGAACATGATAAAGTCTTGCAAAGGAAGAGAGAAAAAATTAACGCCAATGTTTGGTGCATTTTAGATCAGGAAATCGGTATCTTCAGACAGCCTGATTTGGTAGCACCAAACATTTTATCAGAATTTTTTGGGGATGGTGGGTTACCAAATATTTTTCTTCAATATTTTCAAATACTGTCTTCAACATCCGTGTTTATTTTTACCACAATGTTTAAGCCAATGTGTTCCCTGACTTGTAGATTCTAAGAACTCGGTTTGCTACCACAACTACAAAAAACTCTCCTTTCTCCCTCCGTGTGCCTAACGTCAAAGGGAATTTCTGTTTTGCTTTTTTTCCTTGTTTTTTTTTTCAACAAAATCTATAGGACTTGTAACAAGAGTCTCTTCCCTGTAATATGGTCGTCTTCAAATCCAAATGTCAACAAACACTTGTTATAAACTGCCCTCACAAGTAATCACATTTTGTTCATTCCATTCATTATCTCCAATCATCTCATAATATTTTTCATCATTCAATTCTATTTTATTAGCGAATTAATCCTAGAGTGACTTAATAGGAGTTGATTAGAATGAAAAAATAACATCAAAATAACAAGTTCATTGGATTTAAGTACAAATGAAACATAAACTTGTACAATATGCAAATCGATGCCTCCATTCAGTCACAAGAGACAATGGACACCCCTCGTAAGGGTAGGTACACGTGTAATTGTGAGGCAAGGGTTGCGCAATCTCTAACCACACCGTTCCTGAATCGGCTCTGCTTGAATCCAGTGGCAAAGAGAAGTCCAGGACGACTGGAAACAATGCCAAGATAAGCAGAAAGCAATACAGCAGCTGGAATTCCCAAATGGTCACCCATCTTAGTACTGATCAGGCTCAACGTTGCTTAACTTCGGTGATCTAACAGGAACCGGTGTTTCAACGTGATTATGCAATATGCAAATAATCAATACATTGAAGGAGACAAATATCGTTAGGTGAATAACATATCTGAAGAAGACCAGAGGGTGCACGGGTTGAAATACAGGGTGTTCCAAAAGTCTTGGCTACATTTCAAGGTTAATGGATAAATTGAGTGAGAAAGAATCTGATGACTTCATTTTCTAACAGGATGGGTCACCACTACACTGGAACCTCAGGGTAGACAGTTTCTGAACACAACACTGCCAGACAGATGGATTGGACGATCTGGGCAAGATGATCACGATCTCATGCCCTGGCCTCCCAGATCTCTAGATCTCACACCCTGTGATTTTCTTTTTTTTTTTTGTGGGGATTTGTGAAAGGACTGGCCGTGGTGCTTCCCATTCCAAGAGACGTGGAGGAGCTGAAGGCCCGAATAACAGAAGCTGTTGCAACCATTGACAACGCAATGCTGGGATATGTTTGGCCAGGAATTGGACTGTCAACTTGATGTGTGTCATGTGACCAGTGGTGCTCACACTGAACATCTTTGGAAATTCCATGAAAAACTTGAGATTTCAAGCTTTCTGAATCTACCAGATGTGTTTTTATATTCTTAGTAGTTCTCGAGAGATTCAATGTCAAAATGTGCGCAAGACTTTTGGAATGCCCTGCATAGTAAATAAATAATTAACAACGAAAACAATCATCTAAAGCAGGGGTTCTCAACCGGGGTCCACATGGACCCTAGGGGTCCGTGGAATATTTCTGGGGGTCCACAGGTAAAGAACTATTATCACTCTAATTTAGATTATTATTATAACTTATCATTATTATCATAATTATTATAGTTGGTGTAGAATACTTTATTTGCATTAAATTAGTTTTCATTTAAAAATAAATCTTAATTATATAATATTTCTTTGATTATTAAAACCTCAAAATTTATATGAGTGAAAAATAGAAGATTGTCTTATGACCAATAGTTATGAAGGGGTCCACCAAGATAAAAAGAAGGGAAAAGGGGTCCATGAGTAAAAAAAGGTTGAGAACCACTGATCTAAAGCGATGCAACTAAAATAACATATTTCAATAATGTTGCTTCTTTTAAAACATTCATTTATTAGCAACTAATGATTCCTACCCAGCATTACTGGAAATATTTTTATATTTATTTTTGTTTTAATGTTTCGTTTTTCTTTCCTTTTTTTTTTTTTAACTGTTATTTTGTTATTTGCAATTTTCCCCTTTTTTAATATGATTTTGAAAGTTAATTTTGGTGCTTGCTAAGATAGAGTTGACAGATCGACTTTTTTTTTCACTGTATTGTTTAAAGCACCTTAATTGTTTTGTAGAAAATAGTAATATATCCAAATATTACGAAAATTCATAGAGTAGAACAACTGCTATAGTGTTTTTCATCAAAATAGTATATCGTCAGCCATTAAAGTTGCGAAAACGAAGATAAGTATGTCCCTTGTATTTGCAATCTTCAAGCTGTTCGTATTCAGACTTGTCGAACAATTTTTATTTCGTTTTTAGCCAGAAAACAAAAAGCTGCAAGGAATCAAAATTGAAAAATTGGAACTTGGTCAGCGTAAGTTGACTTAATGTGTATCCTCTATGCATGCGTAAATATACACTTATAGGCTTATGTTTTGTTTTTATTCTAGCTGATGGCACCCAAGTAATTCTTTTAAACTTTTGAAATTACTATGATATATATTGGGTACAATATAATAATCAATAGAGAATTTACTCTATATTAAGAAATGCGAAATCTGCATAAATTAAAATATCATATTTAAGCGTATTTTTTTATTGGAGAGCCTGCTAGTCTCGATTTCTGAAATTATAGGATGTAAAAATTTGAATCTTATTAAACATGACTTTCTATTCGACAGCTTAAATGCTTGCAAATTATTTTCAATTTTCGAAAGTTCATGGAATAATTTATTCATTTTTTTTTTTTTTTAACTAATAATAAAAAAGAATGTTAAAACTTTTGACAATGATAGGTTTACAAAAAACTGAAATGCATTGTGGTGGATTTCATTTTGTAATTTAATTATTATTTTTTAAAGTTATTTTTTTGGTAATTTACACTACTGAATTAATTTTTTTAATAGAAATATCTCCAGACGAGACATGAATCCACTTTATGGAAGGAGTTAAAAATAAAAATTGAACTACTTCAAGTTTAAAAACTAGCCAACGATAAGTGTTAGCTGAACAGATTCCGACCCAGAAAACAGCAATTCTTCCTCCTTTGTCAGACATATTGTTCATGGAATGCGAGGAGTTAAGGACAAAATAAAGGAAGCGATAGTTTTATTTCAGTAAATATTTGATTAATATTAAATTTTTTAAAAAGATATAACGTATAATTCATGTAGGAGCAAGAAACGTATACACAAACGCACGAGTAGATAAAATTTACATTAAAAAAAAGGACATAAATTTTAGTTGTAATGTCTCGTTTACTTAATACCAAGTTTTTTTTTTTTTTGCTATTCTTGCTTGAAAATATGTTTCCATCATTTGAAATAAAAATTGGAGGTGTGTGTATACCGTATATAGTCATGTAATGGCCTTTAAAACTACTTTTTCACCTTAGAACCAAAAGACCCTTGAAGTTGTCATAAACCGTCGCCATAAGTAATGAAATGCTGTTCATTCTATTGGTCATATTCAGTCCTCTCATAATATTCTTCATCATGAAACGGAAAATTCACCCATCTCATTAACCATTATGTGAGTAGCTTTTGGTGTTTTGGTAACTGATTAGTAAAAAAAAAAAAAAATGTAAAACGCAAGTTCCAAAAAGTAAAAAAAAAAAAAAAAATTAAACAAAGGGTGCTTATTCAGAATTGTACTTATGGCGGTAATTAAAAGTAAAGAAAATACAAAAAAAAAAAAAAAAATGTCTGTATGATGTACGTAGCAGAAACGGAATAAAGATGCAATCTAGGAAATCAAATTTTACGACTAAGCAAGCAGTAGGGTTTTCGTCGACCAAGATAAAATCCGGTGAAATAAATAAGGGGGAGATAATTTAATTGCCGAGATTAAAATCAGCATTATGTTCAATAGATTTTTTTTTTTTTTTTAATATTACGGATGGGCACTATTTTTATTTTATTAATCTTTGTTTTTAAATTTTAGGTGAATATAAGTTTTAAAAGGTCATCCATATCTGTGTGTGTGTGTGTGTGTGTGTGTGTGTGTGTGTGTGTGTGTGTGTGTGTGTGTGTGCTTGAATAGATTATTGATTATAAAGTAAGAGATATGCGCCCCCGTTCTCGGAAAAAAAACCGATAGATAAATAAGAACAGGCAAACTGATGTATTCTTACCTTTAAGAGTACATCGATCTCCTTTGGTGATAGCTTTGGTGGCAGAGGTGATTTTCGTGGCGACAAAGTGCCTTGTCTTGAGTCCCGACCTGGTAAAAGAAAATGTAAAAAGTCACTCTGCAATTCAGCCGCCATCGTCGTTTAAAATATACAGAGAAAAATAAAAGTTTCTTTTCATGAGTTGGTTGTTGGTTGTGCACCCAACTGGATCTGATTGAATGATCTAAAACTGCTGAAAAGCCAAAAGTCATGACAATCAACTCATTCTTCTCTCTTTCTGTCTTTATTTTCTTTTCCACACATTTCAGAGTCGCATTTTTATCGGACGGAAACTGGAAAGTCAAATAGACTTCGAAACGATAACAATAAGTTTCTTTCTTATAATAGAAGGAAGTGATTACACTGGGGAATGTATTTTCTGTTGAATTTTTTTTTTTTTTTTTTACTAACTTAAATTTTAACTTTTAATAATAATCCAAATAATGACCCCAGTTTTTTTGTGTCCCATCATTTTTTTTTTCTTACCCTATGAGATAAAGTTAGATTTTGTCAAAAACATAAAATATTGAATTTAACAATTTTGTACTTATTTTATAGAAAGTTTATATTTTTTTTTTACATGTAATGAGAAAATAAAATTAAACATCGCATGACGAATTTTTTAAAACTTTATTTTTTTTTTAATAATAATAATGTGTCATGTTATTACTATACATGAAGGAATGAAATGTTTATGTAAACGAGATAACTCCTATGCTAACCTTCAAGTTAAAATAAAAGTTATCTAACTTATATTATTTGAGTTATGCTTAGAAATGAAAGCAATGCTTTCAAATGACATGTCTGCCACCTGTAGCATTACAGTAAAACAACAGTGTAAGTAGTTGTTCCACAACAAACTTTGTAACATAGTAAAACAATTGTAAATGATGAACGGACTATTATTTGAAGTTTCTGAATTTTTTTGATGAGGATTGGTTATTCATATTATTTGGATTCATCAGACTACTGATCTCATCTTGAGTGTGATTTTTCACAATGTTTCGGTCAATGTAACCTCCGACCTTCTTCAGGTGTATCTTGTTGAACTCGCAAGGACCCGTGGCGCAGTGGTTAGAGTACTTGGAAAATCAATTGTGAAAAATGATATTCTCCTGAAGGTTAAAGGTTCAATCCTCAGTGTGGGCGACCAAAAAATACAATTATGAATTAATCATGGCTGACGGAACAAGAGCATGCTACCCCTGTGAAATAAATAAAGGATTCCGCTTGAAATTCCATCCAAATTCACGAATTCAACAGAAACATTTCCGAGTTCGACAAGATGCACCTGAAGACGGTCGGAGGTTACATCGACCAAAACATTGTGAAAATCACACTCAAGATGAGAACAGTAGTCCGATGAATCCAAATAATATGATACTATTATTTAGTGAAAATAATATGAGACTATTATTTAGTGAAAAAAATATGAGACTATTATTTAGTGAAAATAATATGAGACTATTATTTAGTGAAAAAAATATGAGACTATTATTTAGTGAAAATAATATGAGACTATTATTTAGTGAAAATAATATGAGACTATTATTTAGTGAAAATAATATGAGACTATTATTTAGTGAAAATAATATGAGACTATTATTTAGTGAAAATAATATGAGACTATTATTTAGTGAAAATAATATGATACTATTATTTAGTGAAAATAATATGAGACTATTATTTAGTGAAAATAATATGAGACTATTATTTAGTGAAAATAATATGAGACTATTATTTAGTGAAAATAATATGAGACTATTATTTAGTGAAAATAATATGAGACCATTATTTAGTGAAAATAATATGAGACTATTATTTAGTGAAAATAATATGAGACTATTATTTAGTGAAAATAATATGAGACTATTATTTAGTGAAAATAATATGAGACTATTATTTAGTGAAAATAATATGAGACTATTATTTAGTGAAAATAATATGAGACTATTATTTAGTGAAAATAATATGAGACTATTATTTAGTGAAAATAATATGAGACTATTATTTAGTGAAAATAATATGAGACTATTATTTAGTGAAAATAATATGAGACTATTATTTAGTGAAAAAAAAAAAAAACTGCTGAAATAGATGAAGTAACAAAGGATTTTTGAATGACGTCAGCTGATTTTTACTTTTTAAGTCATAATTGAAAACTGTGTCTATTTTATTAATTCTCCCTCCAAAATAAGTGATGAAGAAATGAAGCATAGTAAATTTTTATTGCAAATAACATGGTACAACAATGATAAATAAAAATTAGCTAGACATAATTAACTACCGATTTGTGAGATGCATTGTTATTTAGGTCTAACTTTGAAGATACAACGAACTTATATATTAGTTGAATTTTTGGCTGTTTATTTGTTCAGACTATGCCTAGGGTTTGGGCGGTAGACCTCAGTAGCCATATATGGGCTGAAACAACATTATCGAAGCTATTTAGATAACTATATTTCATTTTGATGAAAGAGGGGTACAACATTATTGTGAGGGCAGCAATTCAGCATTTGTATCGGACATCCATAAAATGGAAAAATGCATTGCTTTGTAATATATGTACACACACACACACATATACTAGTAGGGACACCTGGCCTTGCTCGGTTGTAAAGTACACTTAAATGTAAAATTGTAATTTATGTAGATTTCATATATATATATATATATATTATAATGTAAATTCTCTATCGATTATTATATTGTACCCAATATAAAGTAGTGATTTCAAAAGTATATATATATATGACTTGAGTGTCATTAGCTAGAATCGAAACCGATGAAGACTTATAAAGGATTCTTAGTAAAATTATTTATTACAAAATTTAAGCAAGCAAGGACGCCCCGACGGCTCACAGAGTTTTATAGTTATTATTAAGGTATATATATATATATATATATATATATATATATATATATATATATATAATATAAAGCTGAATGTCTGTGAGTGTGTCTGGTCACGGATAGGCTCCTATATAGTTGACTATTATAGAAAACTGATCATATATAATGATAGAAGATGTATCGAGACACAGAAATGGGTATGTTTGATCTAGAATCTTTCTGTCAAACTCGGAAATCTCCACAGAATTCCAAGCAGTACCATTTATTTAATTCATGTGTGTGGCATGTCCCTGTTCTGTCAGTCATGTACCTGGTAAAATTCAGTTGTAAGTTATACTCTTCTAGAGGTTGAAGGTTCAATTCTCAGTATTGGTGATACTCAAAATACAATTACGAATTACATAGGACTTTTATCTGTTGTGAAAATGACACGCAAGATGAGAACAATAGTCGAAAGAATCTAAATAGTACGAATAATCAATCCCCATCTCAAAAATTCAGAAACATAACACCAGATCTTCCAGCAAGTTTATTAATAACTAGCAGAGGGGTGCACGACCTTGTCAATGCTTAAATATATTTTAATTCATGCAGATTCTGTATTTATTATTATAAAGCCAATTCTCTATTGATTATTATATTGTACCTAATATATAGCAATGATTTCAAAAGTTAAAAAAAAAAAAATGTTTAGCTGACCCGACAGATAAAGAAGTTAACAAATGAAGCTACTTTTAGCTATGTTACGCAAACTAATAGAAATGTCGGTAAGTTGAAATGAACACTTTTGCATTTCAACTTGTCGAATTCTGTACGCGTTATTCTTCCGTCCAAACAAAGATTTTACTCGTTATAAACCATCTTTGTATGATTAATGTATGTATGATTAATAGTTCCTGTTTATTTCGGTGTTATGCAACCAGTAGTTTAAGAGTTTGTCGGTTAAATATTTACACACAGACAGACACACATACATACATCTGCTGTTTTAGTTATATAGATAAACTAATATAACTATTTTTCCATCCAATATTCTTGAGTTACAGTAAAAATAAAACAGTCTGCTTACAGATACTATTACTTATATATAATCCTTTATTATTAAAAAAAAAAAATTAAAAAAAAAATTTAAAAAAAAAAAAACGATATCCAGTTTTGAAATCAGCCAATTTAAGTAAAAAAAAAAAAATCTTTCTCTGAGGTCATTAGATCTAAGCCTATCTTGGGTAGCAAACATCCATCGTATAATTTCTCTTCATGCAACGCATGTCCTCAACCCTCGCTGGTCAGGTTTCACTTCTATATATAGTCCTACTGCGTACACATTCCTGCTAGACTCTCAACAGTGTTTAGTAAAATGATTATTTCATTTCATAGTTTTACACAAGACTTTTGGATTTAATCTTCCACTAATCTGTTTTTTTTTTTTTTTTTTTTTTTTTTTTTTGTTTGTTTTTATTTAAAAAAAAAATAATGCATATTGCTTCTTTTGAAGCTGCGAATTAAAACAGCAAAAGTTAATTGTAGGAATATCTTTCGATTCGGAGGGCAATTATCAGTAGAAGATTACGCACTGTTTTCCATCCTCACAGTTGCTCACCCGCCACCCCCGCTCACCCGGAAGATAAAATGTAACTTACCATTTTACAGATAATCATCTTGTTTACGAGTTCCAACGCAATTTGTTTAAATTAATTAAAGTTGATTAATATCACATGTTGGTGCCGTCGTGTGTTACGCGTATAAATACGCACTTCTGCTGTGATGCGTTGATAGCATAATTACCGCTTCAAAGATTACACCATTTCGTACTGATATATTGGAAATGTTAAACGCACAAATGTATCGGCTATGAAAGTAATAAATGTATAGATTATTTTTCATCCTTCACTCAATAATAAAGATCGATGCGTTTCAAACTTACATTTTCATCAATATATTATCTATTTAATATATATATATATATATATATATATATATATAAAGTGAAAGTGTCTGTCTGTGTGTCTACATTTCCCTACACAATAACTCTGTCATTTTTCAGTCTACAAACTCTAAATTTGATATACAGGGTAGTGAGATTTGGGGAAATCTTTGTAATCCATTTTCAGCCAGAAATTTGGCTGTTAAGGGGTCAAAGTTCAACGATTTGACCTTTGAGACCTCTAACAAACTCCTCCGCTAATTTTGGGTATATACAGTTGAAATTTTAGATATAGGTTTCTTGGACATGGATCTAACTTAATAACTTGATTTGAGCCTAAAACAATAAATGTTAAGGGGTCATAATAGGGGTCAAAGATAAAAAAAAATTGACCTCTGCGGTCTCTACCAAATTACTCAGACAATTTCTGGTCTAAACATTTGAAAGTTTACATAAAGGGTATTCAGAGATAAGGCAAACTTTTTAATCGGTTAGGGTCGAAAATTTGAAGTTACCAATATATAAATGTATGTTTGCATGTCTGCCTAAAACTTTCGACAGAGGCGACGAATTTTCACAAGATCAGTATCGTTTTGAAGCTCAACCCTTCAGACAACAAATACCGAAAAATTGGCTAAAAACATCAATTTCTTCACCCTCAACTGGGCACTTTTCTACAGGGAGGGATCGCTTTTTTCGCCGATATTTTCGAAAGTCATACCCTCTTTTCAATTGTCTAGCCTTAATTTTAACCTACGTCACTTCTGCTTTGGTGGTGGTCGTAACAGCAAAGACGTCACGTTTTATTCCCGTTGTTTTCTCCTTCACAGTACGGGTTCGAGCCTGCCTTCCTACCACCACCTTTTTTTTTTGCTCAACACACACCTCCAAACACCTGGGCAACGCCGGGATGAAACGCTAGTATATATATAAAATATAAAGCTGAATGTGTGTGTGTGTGTGTGTGTGTGTGTGTGTGTGTGTGTGTGTGTGTGTGTGTGTGTGGTCACGAATAGGCTCCTATATGGTTGACTATTTTAAAAAACTGATTATATATAATGATAGAAGATGTATCGAGACACAGGAATGAGTATGTTTGATCTGGCTGAACGGTGGTTCATTAAAATTGTGGGGTCTGCGTTCGCGCCTGGTCCACAAAGTATGGAAATAAATTTAAAAATTAAAAAAAAAAAGTTTACAGGTGTTTTTGATATAGATGTACATAAGAATACTTTGATAAGTATGTTTTAACTTAAATAGGGATGGTATAATAAAATTGTGGGGTCTGCGTTCGTGCCTGGCCTCCATAGAATGGAAATAGGCACAAACTTTAATAAAGACTTTTCATATCTATCTGCGTAAGTATACTTTGATAATTATGTTTCAGTTTGAAGAAATATGGTATAATAAAATTATGGGGTGTTCGTTCGCGCCTGACCTCTATAGAATGAAAATATGTCACAAAGTTTAACAAGATGTTTTAATATAGATCCACAGAATATTGTGATAAGTGTTTCAGTGTGAACAGGTATGGTATAATAAATTATGGGGTTTATCTATTTTATTTTTACTTTCATCATATTTTGCTTTGGTTTTGATATTCCCAAATTCGAAACTATCTCTTTACAACCCGTCCTTTTCATAACCTATCATACTTTCATAAATCAGAGTCCATTTTCTGTAGGCTGTTTTTGAACCCAGTCAACGACGGGTACTTTTGCTCGTATATATATATATATTTGCAGTGAAACTGAGACTGAATGTGCAGTGATAATGGCTTGAATTTAAGTTTAAAATGAAAAAGTCAAGTATCATGGTGCGATTGTGCTTTAAACGGAAACATTCATTTTGAACATGCCTCTACTGTTGATTTCATATGCCGAGCTTTTCAGCTTGTGTGATAATAAAACTTCTCAAATGCACTTGTTATGTTAGGCTGTGTAAGGTGTTAACTTTGGTCAAAATCGCCTGTTCCTTCTTTCATCGGATTATTTTGATTATCGATACTTACCAAAGACATTCTGATACAAAACGTATCTAAGAGCACTATCACGAACATAAAGTACCTTTGTGTGAAATTTCATTAAACTCTGCCCAGCCGTTTTAGAGTCTCTAGGGAACATACAGACACAGACAAAGTTTGTTATATGTATATGTCCTTGTGTGCGAGCGGAATGATCTCTACCAAACTACACTGTCAATATTTGGTCTACAGACTGAAAACTTGATATATGAGGGAGTTGGACCTGTGGAACAAATTAGATTTGTTTTTGTTTTTACCCATTAAAAATAAGAGTAAAAATCTAAAAATTTGAACTTCGTAGGCATAAGTCGACTTAATGTGTATCCTCCATGCACAGGCAAATGTACATTTATACGTTTAACTGCATAAATTTTTAAAGTTTTCATATTCATGTATCTTTAGGTCATGTGGTAACGAGTACTGCTAGAAAACTAACTTTTGATTTCGATTCTGGCTGATGGCATCCAAGTGATATATTTTTTTTTTTTTAACTTTTCAAATCACTATATATATATATATATATATATATATATATATATATATATATATATATATATGGTACAATATAATAATCAATACAGAATTGGCTCTGTAATAATAAATACGAAATCTGCATAAATTGAAATGTCATATTTAAGCGCATTTTACAACTGGACAATGCCGGGTGATCTGTTAGTATAACATACTGATGAGAATGTTAGTTTGAACACAGGTGTCTGTAGATTTAAAAATAATTACTAATATTTATTTTTAAAATATTATAGTGTGAGCTCCCTTTAAGGAATTAAGAACTAATCCAAGAACTCTTATCCATTCTTTCAATGTGACCAAATCAACATAGTCTCCTGCTCTGTACATATCTCCGTGTACTGTTGAGATTTAATTTTCTTAGCTCATCAGACTTAAGCCTGTCTTTTACACTCACCTTATACATACAGCGTATCATTTCTCTCCATGCAACACATGTCCTCAACTCTCACTGGCCAGGTTTCTCTGTCATACATGATAACGTTGCATATATGTAACTGATAGACTTTTCCAGTAAACTGGTGAAATTATATATATATATATATATATATATTTATTTTTTATTATTATTATTATTATTATTATTATTATTATTATTATTATTATTATTAAAACAATTTTTTTTACAGAGGGTGAGTTCTACCAGATTTGGATAAAAAATTTTTTTTTTTTTTTTTAAATAAAATTATAAATTATTTTTCCCAAATATAAAAAAAAAAAAATAATAATAAATTTAATAAATAAAAATGTTATTTATTAAAGTTGATGTGTTGATTTTGACAGATTAAAAAAAAAAAAAATGATAAAATGTTATTTGAATAATAATTTACTCACCAGGTGAACCAACGGGCAAATCTGCAAGAGCTTTGTCCCTTGGTTGAGGAGGTGTTCCCATTGTGTGATGGATAATGCTATCGTTGCTGTCCACTGACGGCCCTCCGGCGTTGACCACTGCTGGCACTTGGACGCGGCATGTCTGAACTGTCATGCACAATGAATGCGATTCATGGAGTAAAGTCTCAATAAAAACCATGTCCAATTCGGATACTATCTTACCATTTATAATGAGGATTTCATCACCTGGGATAAGACCTGTGAAGAAAAGGAAATAAAATAAATAAATTAAAAAAAACAAAAACAAAAAATGCAACACACTAGCATTCCAAAGTGTTGCTTATATGTTAGCAGTTCCATATTATGGCTGACCTATATTTTATCGCGTTCTTCGTGTTTAATTCGTATTGACAAATAAAATGTTCGGCAACGTCAGTCAGTGCACCCAACAGCTTTGAGAAAAAAAAAAAAAAAAAAAAAAAAAAAAAAAAACAATGTGTCGATCATTCCAATATGTCAGATGATTGATTTGCTAAACATTTTTTTTTATCATGTTTGCATAGCTCCATTTCTAATGTTTTTGAAAAGATTTATGAACACTTAAGTAGCCCTTCCCTTCTACAGGAAGTAATCTGAAAACCTAACCTATTGGGAAGGTCTTCGCACAATTTATGTACTTTTAATTCGAGTCGAAGTAGTCACTACTATTCTCGTCTTAGCCGATGTAACATCCAACCTACCTCAGGTGCATCTTTTAGAATTTGGAAATTTTTATGCCGAACTTGAGAACCTATGCGGAATTTGGAATTAAAGCATTTATTTACTCTTGAGAGGTAGATTATTTTTGTTCTGTCAAATATAATCGGATAGAAACGCTACTTGCTGTTTTTCAGTACTTCTGCAGTTTAGGAACCGTGCTATATTTTAGATAGGATCTTCGAATTAAATTCAATTTTTACGCTATCTTTTGTTTATATAGAACAGTTAACAAAGCCTTCCTACCCCCATGTTAAGAATGGATTTCTAAAAAATAGCATTATTATTTTAGCATGATTCGTAAATTACAGGAGTACCTTCTTTTTTTTTCAGCTATTATAGTCTGTAGTAAGGATTGAACTTTTATGATGCAGTAATTTTTTTTTGTTGTTGTTGCTTCCAACTCTGAATTCAGTAATTAAAACTTCCAAGATTTTAACTCTGCTTAATTTAGTCCTGCTTAATTATAAAACGTTTCAGCCGATGTAACCTACGACCTTCTTTTTCCCGTGCATCTTTTAGAACTTTCGAATCTGAAATCTATATGGAATTGAATCCATTATTATCATTTACTCACTAGGAGTAGTCACACAGGCCATCATCAAAGATTTCTCTTTAACAACAACTTGTGGTGTTCTCTGGAGTCTGAGTGACTCCCCAGATTTCCAGTACTCTCCACCCTTTTCGATAACCTTTGCAGATAAATTTGCATTACCATAACAGTCGCTCACCATTGATTTCTCGTTAGCAGCGACCATTAGTCTTCACTGGAATTTGGATGGCAATAAGCCTCCCCAAGGTTCCAGTCCTCTTTGCACTCATCCAGCGGAGGTCTGGCTAGTGCTTTATCTCCTCGGTCTTTCTATTCTCCTTGCCCCCTCCTCGATTATTTGATGTGGCGTCAGTTTATGATGGCACACAAAAAAAGTTGGGGGCGGGGAGGGGGGGGCGACAGTGGTGCAGGAGGATTAACTTACACTTATACAGTTTCAGTTTTCATGGTTCCATGTGACATCATCATCATCATGATTATTATTATTATTATTATTATTATTATTATTATTATTATTATTATGTAGTTTTCTTTCGTTACTTATTGATAAAAAAAATAAATTTAGGAATTGGGTAGAGGTTACTTTATACTAACCAGTAGTTACTATTCCAATTAAAATTTGTATTTTTTATTATAAAAATAATCAAATAAAGACGCATCACCAACATCATCACCACCACCACCACCACCACCACCACCACCACCACCACCACCACCACCACAATCATCACAAATAAAAAACTTATTATCAGCTAATTCACATTCTATGAGCAATGTTTCTGGCAAAGAGGGAAGAATCGCTGCCTTCTAGATTGAAATCTGTCGACACATCATTGGCTCTTTTTTATTTTTTCTTCCTTAGCTCTTTACATCAAGTGGTCCCGTACCTTGTCTAGAGCGATTTCCATAAAAAAAAAAAACACTTAATTAAAACAAAACTGACCTCAATTTTAAGTTTAGGATAAAATTATATTTATGACATTTTTATTCGATTTTGGAACAGTTAATTTCGAAATGAGTCATTTTTTAAAAATAATTATACACATTTGCACTTGATATTTTTATAATTATTTATTTATTTGCATTTCATCTTGAGCGATCAGTCGATCTCATTTTAAAAATAGGTGTGAGAGGTGATAACATACATATGTAACGTTGTAAGGGACCCAACACGTTGTAGTAGAGTACGTTGCAAGGAACATAGGACAAGTAATAACTCAATTCTTCTTTTTTTTTGTAACAGCGATATTTATTTTCTCATTCTCTTTCCACGCGTGACTTCTCATTACAGCTATAACGTCACCTACATCTATAACATGCTTGTCTTCTCTAACGTCCCTCTCTTTTATATAATTTTCTTTTTCCTTACCGTGACGTCATTTCGTTCGCAGCTCGGTGTTTGCATCTAGCCGCCATATGTGCTCTGTTACACATTTTGGCGAAAGTAATGCAGAACGTGGCTACACAAGCGACAGGTGTCTATCTTGTCGGGTGACAGAATAAAGGCAGGAAAGAGAAAAGAAAACCTTTCGTCTATAGACGGCTTATTAATATACATGTGGCATTAATTTGCATAGGAGAACAATGGCTGCGGTGAAAAAGAATGAAGAGGACAGTCTTTTTTGGAGGGAGGTGAACAGCTGAGAGAGAGAGAGAGAGAGAGAGAGAGAGAGAGCAAGAACAGTGAGAATGGTCGGTGAAGATTACAGTTGAAGTCGGGAGTTGGCAAGAAGGCGTTTGGACGAATAGTTTTTTTTTTTAATTATCATTATTATTATTGGCTTACAAGGAGCTTTCGCACAGGTTTTCAGAGATCTTTCTCTGAAAACAGCCTGTGGTTTTCCCTGGAAGCTGAGTGACAACAAGTCTCCCCAGGTTTCCAGTACTCTCCACCTCTTTCAATAACATTTGCAAATAAATTTGCATTATCGCAACAGCTGCTTGCCATTGATTTCTCGTTGGCAACAGCTATTAATCTTTGCTGGGATTTGAGTGGCAATAAGCCTCCCCAAGGTTCCAGTTCTCTTCACACTTATTCAGCTGAGGTCTGGTCAGTTCATTGGTCTTTCCTTCCTCCATGGCTCTACTTTAATTGCTCGCTCTTTAGGGGGGGGCAATGAGGGTAGGGGGGTTAGAGAACTTATAGATATGCAGTTTCAGTGTTCTTGGTTTCATGTAGTGTTTCATGTTTTGCCTTTGCAGCATTCTGTCTGGCTTGCGTTTGTTGCTGTGTGTTAGTTTCCACATTCAAGGAGTTTTCTTTTCCACTCATTCCTTTGATTCCAATTTCTCCCATTCTTTTTTCAAAGTGTTTCAAGATTGTTCCTAGTGCTCCTATTATTACTACTATTATTATTATTCTATTATTATTATTATTATTATTATTATTATTATTATTATTATTATTATTATTATTATTATTTACTTACTAGAAGTATCCACACAAGCCATCATATCAAAGATTTATCTTTGAGAACAACTTGTGGTGTTCCCTGGAGTCTGAGTGACAACAAGTCTTCCCAGATTTCCAGCATTCTCAACCTCTTTCGATAACCTTTGCAAAATAATTTGCGTTATCGCAACAGCCGCTTACCATTGATTTCTCACTGAGGACGACCATTGGTCCTCACTGGAACTTGGATGGCAATAAACCTCCCCAAGGTCCCAGTCCTCTAATCTCAGTTTCATTCACACATGCAAAAGAAAGTTACACACGAATTATTATTACACAGATTTTAGAAAAAATTAGGACAAAATACAAAGCAAAACAATGAAATGAATAATATTTTTAGGTTTGAATATAGAGATGTTTAGTAATGAGCATTGTAGTGGAAACAATTTAGTGTTCGTTGCAGGAAGTAGCTGGGAAACCTGTTTTATTGGGAAGGTCTTCATACAATTGTCACTTAGGTTGGGGTTGAAGTGGGTATATTTTGTTGTCTACTTCAAATCTACTTTTTTCAAATGCGAACTATAACACAATTCAAAATGTCACTCCTCTAACCCTAAATTATTGCTTTATTTGCAAAGTTATTTTGAAATAGAAAGATATTTTTGAAGCATAAGCAAATCTAAAATTAAACAAAACGGCTGTTCATACAGGACACATTCCTCTTCACCCCTCACATTTTTTTTAATTTATTTGAAAAGCATGAAGGTTTCAAATTATTGTATTGTTAGACTAAAGCTGAGTAAAGCAACGTTTGTTTCCTTAAGACACACACACACACACACACACACACATATAAATTTATGTAAATATAGATAAAAAGAAAGGGAAATAAAAAAGATGTTTATTATCTTCAAAGACCTCACTTGTCCCCCCCCCCCGCTTATAACTCCCACCCAGGTTACATTCTAACTTTGTAAACGAAATAAGAAAATGTTTTTGTTTGAAATATCAGTTCTCGACGATAATTCTTGGCCTGAAGACGTAATCCTCCAACGCGGGTGATTACAGAAACATGTATGCACATATGTAGCATTAATGTTTGTATAAATAAATTTAATATACCTGCTCTGTTCACTCATTGAGCACTCTTTGGTAGACACATGTTGTTTCATTGGATGTACTTCTAGGAAACTAAACTCTACTGGCTATATATATATATATATATATATATATATATATATATATATATATATATATATATATATATCGTATCAGAAGAGGATGAAAAGAAATCAAATAAAGTGTTCGAATGTGAGAGCTAAAACACACATATTTATTTTTAAAAAACTATACATACATATTCCAAAGACGAACCAGCGGTTTCATTGTATCGAAACAACCGTCTGTGACTGATAAGAATCCAATACAACTATGGTTCGTCTTTGGAATATGTATGTATAGTTTTTAAATAAATAAATAAATATATATTTTTTTTATTATTATTAAAAAATACATGCTAAAATATTCCTCCGTTTTGGGATTGAGATATGTTTGAAAACACTTTAATTTTAATTGTTCCAATTAGCTGTAATTTGCAATCAACTAACTTTCTATAGCTTTCACCCTCTCTCTCATTGTATGTTGTTTGACACCCCCTTCCTGCTCTTATTTCATACATAATGTTTCTTGCTTATATCTATCTAATTTACCACTTATCAAGGGCAAAACCCACTCGAGGATAAGGATTAATGAGATGTATAGATTAACGATTGAATGATAATGAATACTAAGAGGATTAAGAATCTTCACTCAAAACAACAGCTGACCCATAAAGCAGTAATTCTTCCATACAGTGTATGATCATTTTCCTAATAGTAAATTAATTTGATTTTTCATTAAAATGCTACTCAATAATGTTCCGTAATGTTTTGGTGTTCACTAATATTTTTCATCGACAAGTAAGTATATCCATAAATTTTCATGTTATTTTATTTTTAACTGCCATATTTCACTCGCGTATCAATATAAACACCAGTTTTATTTTACGTTTCTGACAAGGACCCGTGGTATAGTGGATAAAGTATTTGGTAAAATTAAGTTGTAAAATTTCACTCTTCTGAAAGTTGAAGATTCAATCCTCAGTGCGGGCAACGTTCAAAATACAATTACAAATTACTTAGGACTTCTACCCAAACATGGCTGGTGGACCCCCCCCCCATGGATTAAGTAAAGAGTTTCGTTCGAAATTCCATGGAGATTCCGAAGTTCGACAGAAAGATTCTCGAATTTGACTGAGAAGAAGGTCGGAGGATACATCGACCGAAACGTTGTGAAGATAACACTCAAGATGAGAATAGTAGTTAGAAGAATCCAAATAATACCTGGGTTTTTTTATTTTTTGTATTGAAAATATGTCGTTTTAATCGACAATTAAAAAAAAAAAAAAAAATCAGTAAAAAAGAAAATAAATCTTGGTAATATGTCGTAAACTTCTGCCGAAAACTGTGATAAATAATGCCATTCTGATTGTAGAAATGATTAAGATGATTATAACGAGCGACAATGTCTGGTTTCCATCGGAAAGTCTAATTAGGTTTAAATCTCTTCGGTCATTTAAAGTGTGTAACTCTTCAATCGATGTTGAGCTTTTGTTTAATCAGCCGATGCTTCAAAGAACTCAAATAGACGAGAGGCGGAGGGAAGAGGATAAAGGGAGGTAACTACACTTACAATTTCACAACATAGACATGATATCTAACATCACTTTCTTCTTAAAATATAAGTATACTGGAATAAATTACTTCATCAAGTTATTATTTCCACCGATTGTTATATAATCATTTTTGTAGTAGATTCATTTTTAAAGAGATTGTCATTTAGACTTTGTAAATTTCTGGAATAAAAGTTCTATTTTTTTTTTAGCCTCTTTTTCATATTATATTCTATTTTCTTTTGCATCAAGCATTGTGTGTCATATTAAAGCATACTTTTACTATTGTATTAAGTACAAGAGAATGAGTAAGAGTATCGATTCCGCCTATGACGTCATCGTATATAACATCCTGTCTGTTCCTTCATTAGTTAATCTATGTGTTACTCTTTGAAAAATGAACAAATACAATTTTTAAAGGTCAAACGACTTCAAAAACGACCCAAATTTGCGAAACATAGTTTTAAAAAAGCCAATCTAGCAACCCTGGACAAGAATATGAAAGTGATCTCCCTTTTATGTAGCCCCGCTTTTCAAACATCATTTTCTTTCTTTGGCCTTTTGGCTGGGAGCAAAGTATAGTATCTGTTCTAATACTATACTTCACCTTTTCTGACCTCGACCAGTGGAGGACAAATTCTTCTAGATTGAGGTAATTTTTATTTTTTGTTCCTATCTAGAGTGCCTCTTTTTGGGGAGCTAAATCTTCTCCACATTAAAACCAACCTTGTGTCTGACTCTGCCCTCGTGGGGAGGCAAGTAAATAGGATCATTATAATAATATATGATCATTGTTGTAAGGATTTGAGAAAGGAACTCATAATTTCAACAGGCAGTGGTTCTTCACGAAAGAAAGAAGTCGTCGTAACGTTCCGTAAAAAAGGGGGAACATTCGAAAGAAACAGGGTAAATAAAAAAACATTGTCAAAAGGTGCTAGACTGAAAGAATAAATTTAAGATTGTCTCTTAACAATGTGATTTTATTATTTGTATTGAACTATGTAGCACAATATTATTTTCTGAATGTTTATTAGTACTTATTGATTTATCTCGTTTGGTTCAGTTCTATATTTAAAATACAATGGACACTATTTTCATAGAAATATTAATAAACTCATATTTGCTGCATGGTATTGTTCTTTCTGTCGAAAAACACAATTTTTTGCGATAGCCACAAAAAAAAAATCAACTTTATCAAAACATTAGCTGGCCGCCCAATTGTACAATACACTTAAACATTAAATATTTTAATTTATGCAAATTGTATATAGAATCACTCCTCTTGATTGTTATATATCACCAGTAATGATTTGTCTGGTTGACTAATTCACAAAAAAAAAAAAAAAATAATAATGATAATGTCGTTCATAAAATTTTATCTGTGTTTGTTTACAATATCACATTAGCTGATGTTTGGGCTTGACAATCTTAAACATAGTCTTTCTTCTCTTAATGATGAAAAAGAAGAATTTTTACAGGGTAATAGTTTACATTACACCGGCCAAGGGAAATAATTTTTTTTTTATTTCCCTTGGTTGGTATAACATAAAATATTCCCTTGTAAAAATTCTTCTTTTATCTATAAGAGTGAAAAGACTATTTTTAAGATTGGATGTCTTCGATTTTCGATACTTGTCAGATGAATTTCTCTACAAAACATATCTAAGAACACTGCCAGACATATAAATTACTTTTGCGTGAAATCTGTAAAAGCTTGGTCAACTGTTTCGGGACCTATACGGGAGGAACTCACACACATACACAAAATGACTTTTAAATAATTGTAAAGATAGAGATATTTTTTGATTAGATATATTTCTCATTCCTTGAAATTTCCATGGGTTGAACTAGTTATTAATCATATTTGGTTTAACACCTGTTTGACATGCTGGCATGTGTTGGAAGTCTTTTAGAAATTGACTTTCAAACTAACCTATTTCTGGCCAGGTTTTTATTTGCCTCTGTCTTTCAAATCTATCGCAGGTTTTTCTTGGCATTCCCCTTTGACAACTGACTCAGCCATTTCAACTGATACAGATGGATTTGAAAGAAAAAGGAGACAAAAAAAAAGACCTGGCCAGAGATATGTTAGTTTAGAATTTCTAAAAGCCGTCCAACACATGCCAGCATGTCAAACAGACTTAAAACCAAATATGATTATAACTATAGACAGTATATGGAAATTTTTTTTTTTTTTTTTTTTTTTTACAAGGGGGTCACCACTTATCAAGACCAAAAGCCACTCGAGGATAAAGGTTAATGAGTGTACGGTAGTCATCGGGGGACAACAGCATAGTAATCGTTAGTAGTTGAAATTTGGTATAATTTGATTATTTAAGGGGGCGGCTTAATAAGAACTTGTTTACATAGGATGTCTACAGAACAGGAGACTCCGATTGTATGGTAATGTTGAGAGAATGAGTGAAAGTTCTTAAGTTAATGGATAAATACTTGAGATAGTCAGTTCACAACGGAAGCGAATGAAAACATGGAAGGAAATGGCAAGAATGAACTTAAAAGAAACAGAGAGAGAGAAGGATAAAAAAAAAACCTTTTCAGGGATAAAAAGCTGTCCGACACATGACAGCGTAAAAAAAAATTTTTTTAAATAGTTAAACTGAACAATTCATATACATTCTAATTACCCTCTCCCATACACACACACACACACACACGCACATACAAATGTAAAGTTACATGCATTTACATGTAGACACCAGGGACCCAACACATTGTAGCAGAGTATGTTGCAAGGAAGATAAAACAAGTAATAACTCAACTCCTTTTTTTTTTCTTTTTTTTTTTTTGTAACAACATTTATTTCTGGGCACTTTCTCCAAATAAAACATGATCGAAATCCTGCAGTTAATTTTTACTGCGATGCAGTTTTTTTTTAGTTTGTTTACCCAACTTTTGCTGGTTTTGTTTCCCCAAGATGTGGGAAGGGGGAAACCAGCTCCCCATAAAAAGGGGATTGTCCAAATTGAATAGCGATCATCTGATATAAGGGGTTTCCCGGCACGAAAGCTAGGAACACTGCCTTCACTTCAGATTAGTTTTGCTTTTATACAAAAAAGCTGAACACACACGAGGGGAGCCGAAATAGCAAGAATTTTGTAAAAATCGATGTAAATCAATCTAGACACGACGCGCGTTAGCAAATCATAGATATTACAATCTACACAGTATATAAAAAGTTGCATGAAATAGTAACCCCACGGAGAACCCCCTGAAAAAACCTTTACTGAACATACAAAAAATGCGCACACACATTTTGCCTTTTTTGGTGGCACCTTGTATATAACTGGAAAACGTGGTACAATGGGGAAAGGAGTGGCTGGTTACTTTTAATGCATCTAAAACCAAGCTTCTCTCATCAACATTCTGATCCACATTTGGCATCAATTGAAATGAATGGCTCTTGTCTTCAGGAGGCCTCAAGTTTTGACAAGCTTCTGGGCTTGACAATTACTCCTGATCTTAAATGGAACACGTACATCAAATCTGTTGCCAGGGCCGCTGGAAAAATGGTGGGATCTTTCTATCGATCCAGTAGATATCTCACTGCTGATGCAATTCTCTATCTATATAAGAGCCAGGTACGTCCAAGGATGGAATACTGTTGCCACATCTGGGCAGGAGCAGCTAGAAAGAACTTGTCCTGCCTTGATAGAGTTCAAAATAGACTTCGTAGCCTCGTAGGAGATCTCCTTTTCTCTTCGCTGCAACCTCTATCTCACAGAAGAGATGTTGCGAGCTTGTCTCTGATGTATCGTTATTTTCATGGAAAGTGCTCGACTGAGCTTCAGTCTATGGTCCCCCCCTCACCAAACTTTCACAAGAAACACTCGTCTAGCTGAAAACACTATCAAAAATTCCCCCCACTCTTTATCTGTGCCTAAACCTAAGCGTAGATTCCATGAACAAAGCTTCTTTCTTAGAACTGGACGCCTGTGGAATTGTCTTCCATTTTCCTGCTTTCCGGCTGACTACAATATGGTTGTCTTCAAGTCTAACGTAAATAAGTTCTTGATGAGCCGTTCCATATAAGTTAACAAATTTACCGAATTTTCATTACTAATGATTACTATATTGTCCAATTTCTACTGTACACTTTTTAACCCTTATCCTCGAGTGGTCTCTTGGCCTTGATAATGTGGTGATGCCTGTGTAAAAAAACAAAACACAAACAAACAAACAAGAATAACTCAATTTATGTTCCTTACCTTTTCTATGTGCCAAACCTCCTGGTTTAATTTCACTAACATACACTTGTAGCTCATCATCCCGTTCATAGTGATCTGCGATTTCTGCCTCCACTCGAAAACCAAACTCTGGGTCTGCCACCGATTTTGTCAGTTCAATATGAAACAAGCTCTTTTGGCAAACTTCTATGGCTTCGTATTTCTGTAAATAAATAAACAAGAAATCATTTCAAGCATCGAGCAAACTTTCTTAAACAACATACAGTTTTGCAAAGCAATTTGTAAACAACAGAAGCGAGTATATGTTTTCTTTTCTTTGAATAAATATCGTCGATTAATAAATTTCAAAATTGTCATTCAAAGTTTATGGCATTTTTTAAGAAAGAAAATAAGAAATAATTTCAGATTACAGATTGTATAATACTGTAAACTTAAAGTCCATATAAATATTAGTATAAATATTTATAAGACAATTCCGGGCAGATGAAATGGCTTCATATACAAGATAGAACAATAGATTAAATAAAAAATCGGAATCTGTAAATTAAAAAATTTACAAAAAATTTATTATTCCACAGTTCGTCTAAGGATATGAGCCATTCACTAAAGCTCCATGGATTAAGAAAAAAAATTTAAATCTTTGTATTCCATGTCGAATAATAAATTTGTTGTAAATTTTTAACTCACAGAATCTAATTCCAAATTATTTATTTTATATATATATATATATATAAATTATTTTTTACTATAATAATCTATCTATATATATCTATAATATAAAGCTGAATGTGTGTGTGTGTCTGGTCACGAATTGGCTCCTATATGGTTGACTATTTTAAAAAACTGATTACATATAATGATAGAAGATGCATCGAAACACAGGAATGGGTATGTTTGATCTGGTAGAACGGTGGTTCATTAAAATTGTGGGGTCTGCGTTCGCGCATGGTTCACAAAGTATGGAAATAAAAAATTTAAAAATTAAAAAAAAACGTTTACAAGTGTTTTTGATATAGATGTACATAAGAATATTTTGATAAGTATGTTTTAACTTAAATAGGGATGGTATAATAAAATTGTGGGGTCTGCGTTCTCGCCTGGCCTCCATAGAATGGAAATAGGCACAAACTTTAATAAAGACTTTTCATATCTATCTGTGTCAGTATATTTTGATAATTATGTTTCAGTTTGAAGAAATATGGTATAATAAAATTATGGGGTGTTCGTTCGCGCCTGACCTCCATAAAATGGAAATATGTGACAATGTTTAACAAGATTTTTTAATATAGATCCACAGAATATTGTGATAAGTGTTTCAGTGTGAAAGGTATGGTATAATAAATTATGAGGTTTATCTATTTTATTTTTACTTTCATCATATTTTGCTTTGGTTTTGATACCCCCAAATTCAACCAAAATTTACAACCCTTCCTTTTCATAACCTATCATACTTTCATAAATCAGAGTCCATTTTCTGTAGGCTGCTTTTGAACCAAGTCAACGACGGGTACTTTTGCTAGTATATATAAAAGTGAACATGTCTGTGTGTGTATCTATGTGTCTGTGTGTGTGCATTTCCCTACGCAATAACTCTGTCAATTTTATGTGTACAGACTCGAAATTTGATATACAGGGTACTGAGATTTGGAAAAATCTTTGTAACCCGTTTTCGGCCAGAAATTTGGCTATTAAGGGGTCAAAGTTCAACGATTTGACCTTTGAGAACTCTACCAAACTCGTCCGACAATTTTGTGTCTAAACACTTGAAATTTTAGATATAGGTTCCATGGACATAGATCTGACTTAATAACTTGATTAGAGCCCAAAAAAATAAATGTAAAGGAGTCATAATAGGGGTCAAAGTTAAAAAAAATTTGACCTCTGTCGTCTCAAATTATTCAGACAATTTCTGGTCTAAACATTTTACATAAAGGGTATTCAGAGATAGGGCAAGCTTTTTAATCGGTTTGGGTCGAAAATTTGAGCTACCAATATATAAATGTACGTATGTATGTTTGCATGTCTACCTAAAACTTTTGACAGAGGCGACGGATTTTTACAAGATCAGTATCGTTTTGAAGCGCAACCCTTTCAGACGACAAATATTTAAAAATTGGCTAAAAACATTAATGTCTTCACCCTCAACTGGGCACTTTTCTACAGGGAGGGGGTTGCTTTTTTTCGCCGATATTTTCCAAAGTCATCCCCTCTTTTCGACTGTCACTCTTAATTTAAACCCATGCCACTTCCGATTTGACGGTGGTCGTAACAGCAAAGACGTCACGTTTTTTTCACGTTTTTTTCCTCTTTCGCAGTACGGGTTCGAGCCTGCCTCCCTACTACCACTTTTTTTTGTTTTTTTTTGCTCAACACACACCTCCAAACACCCAGGCAACGCCGAGCACCCATGCTAGTCTATACTCCTATGAATTCGTTTTTCTTTTGTGTGTATTGATATTCATATTAAAACCCCTCTTTTCTATTTATTTAAAAAGAAAATACAATTTTCTTATATATGGCTTGTGGAATTGCATTCACTAGCAAAAGATCTAGCTAATTTGCATATTCTTTCAAACATTCATTTTAATTAATTCCCTATTAGTTTTTTCGCTTTTCTTATGGGATGATCATCTTTAGTTAACTACTAGCATGGGTGCCCGGCGTTGCCCGGATATTTGGAGATGTATGTTGAGAAAAAAAAAAAAAGCGATAAATTTTTAAAAACTTTGACCCTTATTATGACCCCTTAAAATTTATTGTTTTGGGCTCAAATCAAGTTATTAAGGTAGATCCATGTCCAAGGCACCTATATCTAATATTTCAAGTGTTTAGACCCAAAATTGTCGGAGGAGTTTGGTAGAGTTATCAAAGGTCAAATCGTTAAATTTTGACCCCTTAATCGCCAAATTTCTGGCCGAAATCCAGTCATATTGATTTTTCCAAATCTCAGTACACTGTATAACAAATTTCGAGTCTGTAGACTAAAAATTGACAGAGTTATTGCGTAGGGAAATGTACACACACACACACACACATTCACTTTTATAGATATAATGGCTTACGTGTTATTCATGCAGATACTCTACATGATTTATCCTTGCATAATATTTGCGTAAAAAGTTTACAGGAAACACAAAATTGTTTCCATATATATTTATGTATATGTATGTATTTTTGTTTAATCTATCTATCTATTATATCTATAAAAGTGAACGTGTGTGTGTGTCTGTGTACAATTTCCTACGCAATAATTCTCTCAATTTTATGTCTACAGACTCGAAATTTGATATACAGAGTACTGAGATTTGGGAAAATCTTTGTTATCGGTTTCCGGCCAGAAATTTGGCTGTTAAGGGGTCAAGTTTAACGATTTGACCTTTGAGAATTCTACCAAACTCCTCCGACAATTTTGGGTCTAAACACTTGAAATTTTAGATATAGGTTCCTTGGGCATGGATCTAACTTAATAACTTGATTTGAGCCCCAAACAATAAATGTTAAGGGGTCATAATAGGGGTACAAGTTAAAAAAAAATTGATGTGGTCGTAACAGCAAAGACATCAGGTTTTTTCCCCGTTTTTTTCCTCCTTCGCGGTATGGGTTCAAGCCTGCCTTCCTACTACCACTTTTTTTTTTTGCTTTTGCTCAACATACAAATCCAAACACCCGGGCAACGCCGGGCTGAAATGCTAGTCATGTATATATATATATATATATATATATATATATATGCTGTGTTTTAAGATATGTTGTGATGATCTGATTTAAAAAAATCATTATTTTGATTATTTAGAGTATTCCGATGTCAGCAGAGGAAGGGACATTCTCTAACTCTCTGATCCACAGCTGCTATATAGTTTCTTCCTGAGATGTTGTAAGAGACTGGACATGGCTGAGGAAGCTTCTCTTTAATTTGGGTCATTGGCTGACTTTAAAGGCAATGTTTGATTCACCATTTGCAAAAAAATACAAAATAATTTCCTTTATCTTTTACTTACAAACAAAATAAAAACATATAAAGATGCACATTATTATCATAAAAGATAATTCATATGATTATTTTTTCAAAAGGATGCTTGTATGCTTCATTTTAAAATTGGTTGTTCTAAACAATTTTCTAGTTCAAATCTATAGAACTCTTCATCTATAAATTATAACGAAAATATGATTTTCATCCATTAAATTTTTACATATTTACAACAAATACGAGGGACGTTCCATACGTAATGCTTTTTTTTCATTAGAATGAATTAGAAGGGATTGCAAATTGCATTGTTATGATGACCTGAAAGTTTCATCTCTTTGTTGCAGATATTGACAGTGTGAAACTCTAAGAAAGCAACCTCTTTAATAGACATGCATCAGAAGTAGAGATGTGTCATTGAATTCCTCCATGCAGAAAAAAATTGAACCGATCAACATTCACCGGCGCCTGTGGAACGTTTACAAAGGTGATGCAGTTAATGTTAGCACAGTTATAAGATGGGTTCGGCGATTTTTGGAGTTGTGACAGAGATGTGAGTGACAAAGCGCGTTCCGGACTTTTACAACCAAGGCATCAAAAGAGGCTGGCAAAAGTGCATTGAGAATGGTAGTGACTATGTAGAAAAATAAATTGCGGAGCACAAAAGTTTGCTTGTTTTAATGGTACCACTCCTGTCTTTGTAGCACTTCAACGTTTTAGTTTTTGAACTGAAAAAAAATAGGAGGCCTTACTTTTGGAACGACCCCCATAGAAGGAGGTAACGTGTTTAATGTTAAGACAACATAAAAACAAAATGGCCGAAATGACTTACAAGTTTTTTGATTAGTTCACAGCGATGTGGGATGCTGTAGTTTCCGTGTGAGATTTGTAAACGCACAAAGTGATCGGCAGTGCTAAGTCCACGTTTGCTGCACACGTATTCTAAGAGATCGTGCACTGTTGACTTTTCATCGACTCCAACTAAAATGGTCTGCAAGAGAGAAAACCAATGAAGACGATTAATTTTTAGTTTTATTTAATTCAAGATATCTCTGAGTCCTTTTTTTTTTATTATTATTATTTGACAAAACAACACGAATGACGACAATTCTCGTACCATCACTAACATTACAGATGTTTGGAAAATACATATAATTTTTACTGAAATAAACCGGATTGTACCTCTGAAATCACAAATTTTGTTTAGTATTTCTTAAAGAACAAAGAAATTTTGGTAAACCTTGGATCGACCACATAAACAGTTTCTTCAAAAATTTGAATGAAATTAGTGTCTACACGATGATATATATAAGTAAAAAAAAAAAAAAAAAAATGGTGTAAATATCATAAAACACAATTGCAAACATTTTTCAAAATTTTTCGGATTTATGTAATCATGCCCATATTCTTATTTTCTTTTTAAAAGTTAATGAGTTCTTATCCTTCTGAGGAGTCAGAGCGAAAAATGTTAAAATATTGACATTATAATTACATGGTTGTTTCTGCACTACGAAACAGGTGCTGTCAAGAACTGAATGTTTTACATATCAATGAACAACAAAGTTCTCATTTAGATAGCTCAATAGTGCAATACTAAAGCTATAAAAATATTTTTCTTTCAACACACCACGTTAATAAGGATAGATACCGGAAGTAAGAAAAAGAAAACCGCGTGTAATAAATGTAACGAAAAACTGGCCACCAAACCACTAATGAATTTCGCATGATAACTGCATTACCAGCCAAATGTATCCAATCTAAAAATGTAGATAAAAACCCGTTTGAAACGTTATATATATGCTGTTAATAATTTTTTTTAAATAAAATAATAGAAAAATAATGAATGCCGACTGCATTAACTGGAAAGGTCTTTTTTCGTGCCCCTCCCCCCACAAAAAAAAGTTGTGGAAATATTTATTTTTCTAACGAGCTGATAAAGTTATACATGTGCAAATTATGGCTTGATAAACATTTATATCCTTATATGCCAACACCATGGGCCGAAACAATTGTACGAAATACTGTGACTACTAAAAGAAAAACTTTCCGAAAATGAGTGTGTATCTTTATTAATGTGGTATTTTGAAACAATTATATATATATATTGTATTTTGTGTACAGAAAGTTCTTAGATGAAATAAGTCATTGGTACCATCGGTTTCAAGCCCGATAATTAGGATCGTTTTAGATATCTATATCAAGCTATCTTCAGCCAATACTCATCTTAAGATGATGCTTGAAACCGACGGTACCAATGACTTATCACATCTAACAACTTTCTGTACGTAAAATACAATACGCTCTTATTTTTCGGATTTTCCTTTTAATTGAGCACTCTGCTGGATTTCTTTTTCCAAAAAAAACTAATCATATTTCAAGATTATGACACTAAGAATACGTTGGAAAACGGACCCTTATATACTGATATTCCTGCATGATTTCTATATATACGATTTATTTAAAAGGAATCAACATTCATTCATTTGCATATTAAATTTCTGAAAACCTGATTTTCACAAGTATAATTTCAAATATTTCAATATTGACTTTTTACGTTCTGAAACAGAACAAAGTCATACTTTTCACAACAAATATATTTTCGAATATTGTACTGGTATTTCATTTTCTTCAATTTATTCATCTAGAAGAAGTTTTACAATAAAGACGAAACGTTGATGATCATATAACTTGGTTTGTTCCTTTTTCATCTCTCTCTCTCTCTATATATATATATATATATATATATATATATATATATATATATATATATGGTACAATCACATTGACATACCGGTTCTCGCCAGATCACTGAAGATCAAGCAACGTTGAGCCTGCCCAGTACCAGATGGGTAACCATTTGGGAAGGCTAGGCGCTGTATGTACCATGCCGAGTCATAGAAATCTCCCTCTCCCGGTTGGTATCTGGGGGTGTGTTAATTCACTGGAAGAGATGCACCCCTAGTCTTCATTAAGACATGCATCTAGGAGAAGGAAACTCTGATGTAAAATTCTACGCTCTACTGCATACTCTGTGCTGTGGCAGTCATCTGCCCTGACAAAGGTTGGCAGTAATACCAAAAAGTGTGGTTGGTTCTACACAAAACTTTTGCCGCTATTAACAAATAATCTGTTTGGATTTCCAAACAATTTCGTTGTTGTGACGGAAGGTCATGCATCGATGGGAGAGTCCGTCACCATCATCATCATATATATATATATATATATATATATATATATATATATATATATATATTCTTAAGATTATACAAAACATATATAGTTTCTAACGTATATATCGTTTATAATATCGACCAAATTGTCTCAAATAACAAGCGTAATGAAAATGTTTCCTGGAACTGAGCTAGTTTTAATCTGAATGCTTTCACTTACATTTTATTTTATACTAGTTTATTTTTTCATTAATTGATTATTGTTATAATTATGATTATCATTTTTGTTATTATTATTATTTATTTCGCGCGCGCGTGTGTTATTTTAAGCTAAACATCATTTTGTATATACATACGTTTGCTATTTCACTTCTGCAGTTGAATAAATTTTGTGGTTCTTTCAAGTTTAGGAAAGCTAATTTCGCACTCAAACATAGTCTACACGGCTCATCTAAGTTTCTACATGTGCTGACCTACCTCATTATTTTCCATTCTACTGTTGGCGATCGTCCCCTTTCATTGAGCTCCTAATAGTTATTTGCTAATGCTGTTTTATTAGGCGTTTTTGAATGAATATATATATATATGTGTGTGTGTGTGTGTGTGTATATTTAAAAACACTAGTGTTTATAGGTATCAAAAATGATTATATAAGTAAATGAGGTAAATGTTCTTTTGAATCATTTAAATGAAATTGACACTGAAATCTTGGAAAACAAAATGGTTTTGTCTAAATATGACACCTGCAACCTCAACTTTCACCGACTGACCCTGCCTTATTGCATTTGACATTATGAGAAACACTGTCAATATTAATTAGACACGAATCTACGACCTCAACTTTGTGCTTTTCACCTATTGTCAGATAAACTTCTTCTCAAGTATTGATTCATCAAACATGACAAAGCAAATCTACTTCAGTAAGTAAAGTTTAATTTTAGCATTCTTAATTTTGTGTAACACTGGTTACTGGTTGTGTTGCTGACTTAAGTTTAAATAAATAACGAAAATGCTTTAATTACTTTAGGACTTTTGGTCAAGATCAAAGTCCCCCCCCCCGCCCTCGACACGAATGAATTATTGTACCATTTTTATTGTTATCTTTTTTTTGTTTTTACACGTCAATAAAAAATGTTTTAAAAATTGGGAGTTAAGTAGGATGTCCCCCAGTATGAAAGGGTGAATGTGGTATTATGGTGAAAGATACTAGCTGGGAGAAACTTTTGATTTGGTTTAGTTCTGGAGTGACAAGGATGACCAACGACACCCACAATTCCCTCCCCCTTTTTGAGTTGGCCATGTGCCTAAGTTTTTTGTTCATTGTTGATTTTCAATGTATTTTTAACATGAATAAAGGATTTAATATCTCAAAGTGTAGTATCTGTTCTTCAGATGCCGCACTTCCATTTCTTGTTCTCTTTCGGTGGAGGATCAGTCCTTCACGACTGAGACAATGTTTTTATTTTTGTACCCTTTCTCTACGTTAAAAAACGACCCTGGTGTCTAACTCTGTCCCGTGGAGAGGCATAGTAAATAGGTACAAATAGATTTAAAGATCCTTAGTGATATAAGATGCAAACTGTATTTATTTTAAACTAGCTGTACTGACTCGGCATCCATCCCATCCATCCAGCGTGGCCGTAACCGAGATTGAACTCACTACAAGAGTTTGTAGTGGAATTCAAATCTTGTCGGTAGCTGAATACTTGATGCTTCACCAGGGCTATCAAAGGTATATTTTTTTATCGTGACGCCATCACTAGATGGGGTGCCAACCACGGCTTAAGAGAGTCCCATCTACTCTTGAGAGAAGGATAGGCCACGCCAGTTTTCTTAGCCTGGTATTTTACCTCGTGGTACATACAGCGCCTCGCCTTCCAAATGGTCACCTATCTGGTACTAGCCTGGCTCAATGTTGCTTAACTTCGATGATCTGGCAAGAACCGATGTGTCAACGCAGTTGTGCTGTAAATTATGAGCATCATATTGTTTGGCCATGAAATTATTAATTCAATGGAACTTTCCATATTGCAGTTGTGAAGGGAAAACTTTTTTATTGATATTCATGATAAATATTTTTTCACTTTTAATCGTGAATATCAATAGAACAAGTCTGCCCTTAATAATTGTAAGTAGCTGGACCTGTGGAAATTCCACAGTGGGCTCTATTATATGTAATGTATTGATGTTGGCATTCTGTGGCTGTTCAGCGTAAATGGAGACGCCTTGATATTATTGTAGCTCTTTTGTTAAAACTGCAAAAGTATTTACCTAAGCTAGCAGGGACGCCTGGCGTAGCCTGGTTTTAAAATATACTGAAATATGATATTCTAATACATGCAGATTTCACATATATTAATATAGAGTCAATTTTCTATCGGTTCTTATATATTATAAAGTTGTGATTTCAAAAATAATATATATATATATATATATATATATATATATATATATATATATATATATCCATATGACTTGGGTGCATCAGCTTGAATCAAAACCAAAACTTACAAAAAAAAAAAAAAAAAGATTCAGCTATGATCAAAACCAAAATTATGAAGAATTCTTGGTAAAATTATTTATAAAAAAAAAATAGATAACTTGAATGCAATCAGCTATAATCGAAACCGAAACCAAAAACTCATGAAGAATCCTTTGTAAAATTATTTATTACAAGAAATGGCAAGTCATAACAATTAAACAACAGTCACTCGGAAGAAAAAAGATGTAAGTGTGACACACGAAGTAACACACCCGCTATCATATTAATATATAGAAGAAGATAAATATAGAAATTTTGCACCCCACAAAAAGTTATGCATTAAATTGTATAAAAATATGACTAATTTTATTAAGTTTATGTTGCTTGAATTTTTATTTATAAAATTAGTATATGTAAATAACTTCCAACTCTTTTCATCTTTTAATAGATGGGAATCTATTTGACAATTTAAATGCTTCTATATTCCTGTCAAATTTTGAAAGGTCACAAACACATTAATTCTTTTTTCAACTATTAACAAACGATTAAAATGCCTGATTTACTAAAATGCGTGCTGGTGGTTTTGATTTTTAATTAATTTTTGTTGTTGTTGAAAATAGGACTTCTAATAATTTTCTTTATTGCGTACTATTCTAATCTTTTCTTAGTTATTCCATGACGTTTTGGCCAATTATTCCTCTGGCCTTCGTCAGGTGCTAAACACAACGGGATAGGAACTCTGAATCTCCGAACTGCATCCACTGCAATCACTGTCTTCTGTAGTTGTTGTCGTCTACCACGTTTTGGCCAAGGAAGCCTCTGGCCGGTTTTGGGTAGGAATGAAACCGCTATCTTCAAACAATTCTCTCCTGGGACCGTAGAGATTCAACGTCTCTATCAACTGATGAAGTCCAGAGGAATAGTTGGCCGAAACGTTGAGAAACAACTAAGAAAAAGATGAGGATAATAGTCCACAATAAATAAAAATTAATAAATAATACTCAACTCTATAATGAATTCCAATTGAATAATGTATGAGACTTTTAATGAAAATCAATAAAT
This sequence comes from Euprymna scolopes, assembly GCF_053919585.1. NCBI lineage: Eukaryota > Metazoa > Mollusca > Cephalopoda > Sepiida > Sepiolidae > Euprymna > Euprymna scolopes. The sequence continues at coordinate 72,737,765 of NC_136500.1, read as the reverse complement.
ATCTGATTAATCTATCTATCTATCTATCTATATATATAAATGTGAACGTGTCTGTGTGTGTCTGTGTACATTTCCCTACACAATAACTCTGTCAATTTTAAGTCTACAGACTCGAAATTTGATACACAGGGTACTGAGATTTGGGAAAATCGATGTGATCGGTTTTTGGCCAGAAATTTGGCGATTAAGGGGTCAAAGTTCAACGATTTGACCTTTGAGAACTCTACCAAACACCTCCGACAATTTTGGGTTTACGCACTTGAAATTTTAGATATAGGTTCCTTGGACATGGATCTAACTTAATAACTTGATTTGAGCCCAAAACCATAAATGTTAAGGGGTCATAATAGGGGTCAAAGTTAAAAAAAATTTACCACTTTTTTTTTTTTTTTGCTCAACATACACCTCTAAACACCCGGGCAACGCCGAGCTGAAATGTTAGTAGTAAATAAAAAAAAACATTAATTCAATTTTCAGTCACAAAAATAACACAGACACACGTTAACTTATGAATTTATTAATACAGAAATGCAAGAACATTCTATATTTTATAATTAAATAGAAGTTATACGCATGCATTAAAATGAATTCTCATTTGAAACGTGATCATTTTCAACCAAATGTTTACTAATTAATAGAAAAATAAAGAATCTAATAATTTTGAAGAATTAAATAATTTACTTAAATAAACAAAATGAATAGCTAAAGTACGAAAATAATAGTTTATCTATTAAAAAAAGCATTCAAATTTCATTTTTTTTTTTTTTTTTTGCAAACATGGTTTCAGATTGTATTATTTTTACTATTAGGGAAAATATCTTCATTTTGCGAAAGACAATCAAATAACCTTGTCCAAATATAGTTTAGAACTTTCTTCAAATAATTGTCCACGATTCTTGAGATATGACAGAATCTTAGTGCTACAGATAAACAGGCATTTGGTAAATGATAACACGATTTATCTATCTTGACAGAACAAAAAATCTGTCATTTTACTTTTTTATGATCTATACATTAATACGATAGTGTGTGTGTTCTTTTGTGTGTCACGGTTACATCCGGGTCGTTTCATTGTTATGTTCTTCTATTTCTTGTCCTAAATAATTTTACCAAGAATTCTTCATAAGTTTTGGTTTCGGTTTCGACTATCGCTGATAGCACTTAAATCATCTATTTTTTTTATAAATAATTTTATCAAAAATTCTTTATAAGTTTTGGTTTCGTTTTCGATTATGGCTGAAGGAACTCAAGTTATATATATATATATATATATATATATATATATATATATATATATATATATATATATATATATATTCATAAGTTTTTATTTCGGTTTCGATTTAAGCTAATGCACCCAAGTCAAATGGATATACTTTTTTTTATTTTTGAATCGCAACTTGATAATATATAAAAATCGATAGAACATTAACTCTATAATTATATATAGGAAATCTGTAAGAATTAAAATATCATATTTAAGCGGGATTTACCGGACGTTCGTGCTAGCTTTAATAAACACTTTTGTAGTTTTAACAAAAAGCTACAATAATATCAGAGCATCTCCATTAACACTGAACATCTACAGAATGTCAACATCAATATATTACATATGAATGAGTCCCCTGTGGAATTTCCACAGGTCCTGCTAGTTAATAATTAAAATGAATTGAAGCATTTAATGAAAAAAAATAAATAAAATAAATGGATAAAAAGTGGAAACAAAACTGTGATAGATAAGATACGAGAATAGTGTGACAGATTTAATAGATTTTTAAATATATAACTCTATAGAAAAATATTTATTATTTATCACATATGATTGCTATTAATGGGTCTCTCTCCAAATTCTGTTTTTATTCTTTTTATGTGTATAGAACACGGTTGATATCATTTGATATCTTTTTTTGTATCTTTTAGTGAAAACTCTGAGGGTTGTTATTTAGTTATGATAGTCATTATACTTATTTATAAATTAGTGGGACTAAAACATTCTTTTATAGATGATAAAATGTTATAACGTTTCTGAATCTGTATCGACAAGATACACCTGAAGAAGATCGGAGATTACATCGACCGAAACGTTGTGAAAATCACACTCAAGATGAGAACAGTAGTCGGGTGAATCCAAATAATACGAATAAAATGTTATAGTTTGAATCAAAAGATATTAATGTTTACAAACTTTATCATTACGTATATTAAAATAAAATACAATAGTTCAAATGTTGGTAGTTATTATATTTTGTGATATTTACAGATAAATCATATCAAATAAAACTGAGGACAATCTTGGGGTATTTGTTGTTATTATTTTACGGTTTAGAAAATGGATTTGAACATTTGAACTTCAGACTGTGTGTTAAACTGATTAACATAAATGTGAAGACGTAAAAGGCTGTTCTTAATTTTAGTTGATAAGGTTTATCTCGAAATATCAGAAAATATAATAGTTATTAACATCTGAGCTATTGTATTTTAGTTTTATTTTAAAATGTGCATTCATAAGGCTATTAAATATATAGTTTTTTTTTTCCAGGTATGATTTTTAAAATATATATTTTAAAATTGTAGATTGGTTGAAAATAATTAATTGCCAACGATTCTCGAGATCGAACCTGAAATAATTAATCATTGTTTTGTATAAGTGACTGATGCGAAAATTTCAAAGCAGGTGGTGATAAGAGAAATCTTCTGAGATGATTCTATTTATTTCTGTGGAATTCACCAGGTCCCAAAAAGGAATAACAATTTCAATAAACAACTTGTGTAAATAAAAAGACATTTTTAATAAACTTCCTGTTGGAAAAAATTAATACAAAAGAAAAAAAGAAAAAGGAAAAACACTTTTTAAAAATTATAGAAAATTTTTAAAAGAGTTACAATTGGTTTTCACTTGAATTTATTCTCTCTGAAAAAAAAGAAGTAAAAATAACTACTAATAAAAACCATTTAGAAAAAAAAGATTTTAGGGATTGAAAAGCAATTTAAATAAATAAAAAAAGAAAAGAAATAAAATGTATGTACATACCAATAAGTCTGCTACTCAATTACAAATATTTTACAATACCTTCTCATTCCTTGTCAATGTATTTAATTCAATCATGCATATTGATCAAACATATTGGATATTAAAACGTGAAAATTCATTGGAAAATTGATTTGGTCAATAATCTTTAAACGCATTGGTTTAACTTGATTCAACATGACTGATATTATTTGTTTGTTCTTTTTTTGTCTTTTCTTAAATGAAAATTCTGTTTAAATACATGAAAACATTTTTAAACAATATTTTCAAATAATTTTTTTTATAGATATTCTTTAAAAATTGAACAAGACTATCTCTCTATATCTGCTTTATGAAAGTAACTTTAAAAAAAAATTGATGTTTAACGATTATCTAGTTCAGAAAATTTGTTACACAACAAGGATAGTCAATGGAAAAGTTTCAGTGACACTTAAGGGTTAAAGGTGACCGCAAAACGGAAACCAACGAAATTATGTCACTTCCGGTGGACATTTTTTTTTGTTGTTGTTATTTTAAGCAGGGAAGACTTGTCCAAGACACTACCCCTAATATGAGACAGGCGTACACAATGGAACTAGGTGAGCTATTTTTTTGGTCGTGTGTGTGTGTGTGTGTGTGTGTGTGTGTGTGTGTGTGTGTGTGTGTGTGTGTGTGTGTGTGACTATCTCTTTGTATCAAAACTTTATTAAAAAACTAAACATCAGCATTCAAGTGGTTGTGTCCACCAACAAGCAAAAACCTGGGTTTCCGATGACGGCACAAGTGTATAATGGCATATGGATATATAACATAATTTAAAACTAATGAATATTACAACAAATCCAGGATGAAGATTTGTCATTTATCATTTGATCAACTAAATGTCATAAATAGTTTGTTGGTCCCCTGACAAAGGAGGGATTTGACCTTGTAATTCACTCCCGTTTTTCTGTTAATTTGTTCACCCTTTTCTCAATAACCAGGCCTTGAATTTTTAAAAAATTTTACACAAACATTAGTCATGGCGAAAGTAAATTTTTGCCAGAATGGATTTTTTTAGATAACTCTTGTTGTACTCCTAGGGGTAATTATAGGAGTAAAATTGCCCCCAAATCCTTCATCTGTTCATTTATTCGCACTTTTCTCAATAACCACAATTTGGATATTTTTGAAATTTTGCACAAACATTAGTTATGGTGAAAGTAAATTTTTCACTTGTAGAGGGGGACCTCACATGCTCGGCTTGTTTTATGGCATATCAACCCTTTGTGAAATTTGCCTTTTCACTGGGACTAAAGTGTAGTATATATATACAACAGTTCATCTTTTTTATTCTTGGTCAATGAACAAATCTTTTTAGGTTGACGTAATTTTTAAAAATTTTTTTATCCTCATTCAGAATTCCTCTTTTGGGGGAGCTTGAGCTTCCCCACATTAAAAACTGACCTCATGTCTAACTCTTTTCCCGTGGGGAGGCGAAAGGTAGGGATTCTTTGTGAGTTATTTAAAGTTGAAGCTAGTGATTTTGGTAGAAGTGTTCTTAATATTTTCAAATATTTATTAGCAACTAGCAGGGCCTGTGGAAATTCCACAGCAGCATCTTTCATATGTAATAGATTGCTGCTAGGCATTCTGTCGGCATCAGCATGAATGGAGACCCCATGATATTATGTTAAATTATGTAAATTACGTTATGATATTATGTTATCTTTTTTTTAAAACTGTAAAAGTATTTATCTTAGTAATCTGATAATTGTCGTAGCAGAATATAACTAGTTATTACGGTTTATCTCCAATATCCTTATAAGAGTCGGTAACATATTTTCATTGTATGGATGCCTGGCACCAACAGAAACCCCACGATATCATTATACCATCTCCAGACAGAACAGATACTACCCTTGAACCCTAACCAGAAGACCAAGAAGGTATATTTTAGTTTTTCGTGTGACCCAAAAGTGAAATCATTTTATTTTTTTTTTATTATTACTCTTTTTTTATATTGTGTCTGTGGTGATCGGGAGATCCTATTTATTAAAAAAGAGAATAGAATGTGATAACATACTACGAACATTGAATTAGCATATCTACATACTAATTTAATGCCCGTAGTATGCTGTCACCTTCTACCCTCCTTTTTAATAAATAGGATCTCTTGATCAAATAAGTTATAATCGTGAAACCGTGACAGGTACGTACGTACATAAAAGGTACTGCGGTATTAATATATAGACTAGCGGGACCTGTGGAAATTCCACAGGGAAGTCATTCATATGTAATATATTGATGTTGGCATTCTGTAGATGTTCAGTGTAAATGGAGATGCTCTGATATTATTGTAGATTTTTTGTTAAAACTGCAAAAGTATTTATCTAAGCTAGCACGAATGCCCGTTAAAGCCTGGTCATAAAGTACACGTAAATATGATATTTTAATTCTTGCAGATTTCGTATATATTATTATAGAGTTAATGTTCTATCGATTTTTATATATTATAAAGTTGCCATTTCAAGAAGAAAAAAACATATCCATATGACTTGGGTGCATTAGCTTGAATCGAAACCAAAATAAAATTTGTGAAAAGAATGTAGGTGTATGTATATATATATATATATATATATATATATATATATATAACTTAAGTTCCTTCAGCCATAACCGAAACCAAAACTTATGAAGAATTTTTGATAAAATTATTTATTAAAAAAATAGATGGTTTAAGTGGCATCAGCTATAGTCGAAACCGAAACCAAAACTTATGAAGAATTCTTGGTAAAATTATTTATGACAAGAAATCGAAGAACATAACAATTAAACGACCCGGATGTAAGCGTGACGCACAAAAGAACACACACTCGGATGTAAGCGTGACGCACAAAACAACACACACACACACACACTATCGTATTAATATATAGATGCATATTTGGACTTGATTATTTATTATTTAAATTCATGTGCATAGCATCGCCTCATGTCATATCCAGAATACAGATCCAACAACTCTCCATTTCTTTGTATGAATATTGAATAACTCTTCTCGAAAACAACAATAATGATGAAGCTGTTACTTAAAACAGATTGCTTGAATAGACTGTCTCTGTCTGCGACTTGCAGGAATGTTTCTTTTCAAGTCTGATTAATGTTCTTTAAAGGTTTATTTTTAACTTGTTTTCTCAATCCTAAAAAGATTATTTTCTGGCATCGCAACAAATGGTCAGCGATTACTTAGCTAAATATATCTTGTCGACTATTGAACAATGATTTCTTAAAACATTCTTAAATGATTAATGAATGATGTTTTCACAGCTACAGTGGCGGCCGATATAATGTTGTAGTCATTCTAGTGCTGTACACCATGCATTTGATTCTGCCAAATATTTATCGTAAACATGATATTCGCATGACCCCCCCCCCCTACTTTTTTTTTACTTTGGAGTCATTACTTATCAAGGCCCGAAAGTTACTCGAGAATAAGGGTTACTGAATGTAAGGTGTTGGTGTAGTAATTATTTATGTTGTAAATTGAGTAGAATTTGATTATTTATGAGGACGGTTTAACAGGAACTTGTTTACATTTAAAGATTTGAAGGTTACCATGTCGTATTCAATGGGGAAGCATGCCAGCAGAACAGTGTTCGAAAGGCGGGCAGTTCTATGAAAAAAATAAAACTTTGTTCATGGAATCTGCGTTTAGGTCACAACCATTAAGACTGTTTATATTGGTTTTATTTCATCTAAAACTTCACAGATTATGACATATCTGGCCAAATCTATGTATTTTACTTTTCATTAGACCACTAAAGTTAAGCAACTATGAGTCTGCTCAGTACCAAATGGGTAACCATTTGAGAATACCAGGTAATGTATGTAGGAGGACGTTTACACCTTCCTGCAAGAATGGTGCTACTTGTTCTGGTCTGATTTCAGTGTTGTATACTATGTATTTGATTTTACCAAATATTTATCAGAAACATGATATATGCATGACCTGATAGATCACAACCACTACCACTATTTATTCTGATTTAATCAGAACATTCACAGATTGATGTATTGTTTGTTAATAAAATGTCTTAATAGCAATGATCCAATAGTTTATTGGAGATTGTTATTGCTATACACAAAATACAAAGGTCAAACCTATGGTATTTGACACACTGGTTCTTAGATCATCAAAGTTAAGCAACATTGAGCTTGGTCAGGACAAGATTGGTAATCATTTGGGAATACTAGGGGTTGTATGTAGGAGAACGTTGACACACCCCTACAAGAACGGCATTATTTATTCTGGTTTGATTTCATCTAAAATTTGCAAACTCTGAAATATCTGGTCAAACCTATATATTAATAGGTACAGATAGAAAGACGGATTCATTTCAAAAGAATGAAATTACTCTAGTGCTTTTTTTTTTTGCATGCCTTTAAAACATGTGGTCATACAACAGTACCCTACTTTTTTTACGTAGTCCTTTGTAGTTTTGTAATATTTTGCAAGATCTTTTTTGAGCTGGACAGTAGAGGACAGGAAAGACAGTGTTGCATCGTGTGGTCTTCCTTTTCACATTCACAGATGGTTGGGTCCGTTTTGTAGCCCAATCTAGTCATAAGAGCTAGGATGTCCTATTCCTGTTTTCAGGCAGTTAAATATTTTCCAAAGGTGCTTCTGAGCCAGAAGAGAAGGACTCAGAAAGAGGGACTCGTATTCTTTAACTTTCTGGTTCACATTTGTAGTCTGGTCTCTTCCTGAGATGTTGTTAGGGGTTTGACATGGTTGATGAAGCTTATCTTTGATTTCAATAATTATGTCATTGGTTCCTGTTTTTGAAGGAGATATTTTTCATTCACTATTAGCCTTTATGATCAGTACCCGGCTTGGAGCTTCCCATCTCCAATTTGCATGGGCAATGCCAGTGAGGAGACGCAAGAGATTATCAATTATTATACTAAATGTAAGATAGTCAATATGTGTCTCCTTAAGGTATATTTTTATTTCTATGAATTTGAATCGTCTATGTTTCCTTGAACAAGAAAATTTCATTGTTTAGCTTTATTTCACAATCAATAATCAATTACTTTAATTTTATTGATATTTGACTTTGATATTGTCTTATTGAAAGGCTTCTAAGCATTCATTATTTTAATAAAAGTCTTAAGCATCATATATTTTAAGAAAATTGTTTCAGCCAACAAAAAAATATTCAACAAAATATTTTCAGCAAAAAAATGTTCAACAAAAAGATTTTCAGCAAAAAAAATGTTCAACAAAAGATTTTCAGCAAAAAAATGTTCAACAAAAAGATTTTCAGCAAAAAAATGTTCAACAAAAAGATTTTCAGCAAAAAAATGTTCAACAAAATATTTTCAGCAAAAAAATGTTCAACAAAAAGATTTTCAGCAAAAAAAATGTTAAACAAAAACACGTACAGCAAAAATGTTCAACAAAAAAATGTTCAACAAAAATGTACAACAAAAACATGTCCAACAAAAATGTCCAACAAAAAGCATAAAATATCAGAATTGTAAAAAAGCTGAATATAAATATAAAAGCTATTTCATTAATAAAAAATCAAAACAAAGGATAAAATTTTATCCTTATACCGTATTCTAATTCACCCACAAAACAAAAAGAGTTACCTTTTTTCAAGCGATTACATATAAAACAGCCTGAAAAAGTTGGTAGTAAAAATAAACAAAACAAAAAAATATATATGTTAGAATTTAGAATATTAGATCAGTTTTGCCTATAAATTTAACAAGATGATCAGCCACTTCCGGTCAATTTTATATTAAATTTGATGAAAATCAAAACAAATAATCTTGAAACAATCAAACTTCACTGAAAATAAATTTAAATAAATAAAAAGAAATGTGTTAACTAACAATCGAGCTTGAACTGTGATTTACAAAGGGCTCCATCTGGTGGCCAACAAAAACAAGTCAACAAATTTATTATTAATTTATTACTCCTCATCGAATTATGGTCAAAATGTTTTTCTCCTCTTTATAAAGGTGTTAGTAACTTAAAGAGACAATTGATAATGTATTTGTCTGATCTTTTGTGCTCACAAGATGGAAGTCATTATCTATTCATATACTGGGAAGGATGTACACGATACATGCAGGAGAAGATGCAATATTCTTCTGAAAGAAAATATATTTTTTTTAATCTCTGGATCACACTAGGTACTATAGTGCGCAAGGGGAATAACTACGATCTTGTGATGGCGGTAGTCGTGATGATGGTGGAGATAGATAAAACATTGTACACTACAATGCGATTCACAGACATCTACGATGAAATTACAAATAAGGACATTTGTGTGTATATCGGAAAGAAGAGTGAGAGAGGGAGAGGTTGACCGGAAGTATTAATATGTGAAGGAGGAGGAAGAGAAAACAGAACTATCAGGTCAGACCAGAAAGGTAAAAAGAATATGAGAAATATTGCCGAAAGAAAAGGTGAATTGTGGACAGAAGGAAATTTTGACATTCAGTAGAGGAAGAGAACAACTCTAATGACTTTGTCTGCATGTATGTCTGCGTAAGAGAGGTGATACTGAGGCCAAAGTTATCCTACTTTTTCTTGTTTTATTTTTTTTTATATATATAATAGTTGATAACGTCATTAAGTATTTAACAGTTAAACTTGGCAAAACAAAATAAATAAAAACAACCAGATTCATCATAATATTCGGTTTAACATCAGTTTTACATGCTGACATTTGCTTACGAAAAGGATATGATTTTGACATTATTTCACAATAAAATATACGCATCTGCATGCCAAGTCGGCAGATAAAGATCTGTCTTTTTTTCTTTTTTTTTTTCATTTTTCTTTCTTTCTTTTTCTAATTTTTAGGTTGCAAAATTTATCAAAATGTTGTGTTTGGGTTTTTTTGTTTTGGTCGTTTCCTTTTTCTGAAACGAACGACCCTGAAACAAATACTACCCCCACGCAAGACGATTCACCGTCTTTTATAGCCCTTGAAGCCTACATGTATGTAAATAAGTACGAGCCTCGCTTCCGGTTACGTCGCGCACACGCAGTGCCATTTCTGGGACGAGTCGGCGTAACGTTTGCCTCGTCATCCATTGCCTACAGAGACACACATACGAAACTGAATCATCTAAATGAAAATGAAAAAAAAAGGCTTCAGTTTTCTTCGTTTTTACTCCCGAGAAGTATGGGAAAGGCAAACATGCCGAAAGAATACAATTCTGAAGGCGGTGATATATATTATGTCATTATGTATAGTAATAACAATCTCCAATAAACTATTGGTGCTTTGCTATTAAGAGATTTTATTAACAAACACAACCTCATCTATGTAGTGTGTTGAGCGGAAAATACAGCAGTGGCATAAACGTTATTTACCTGTTCTACTAGATCAATTTACAAGCATTGTCACATTCATAACATTGTTGTTACTTTTAAAACGGATCAAACATTGCCATATTAATTATTTTAATTGGAATTAATTATTGAGATGAGTATTATTTATTAATTTATTTATTGCGGATTATTATCCTCATCTTTATTAATTGCTGTTTCACGACGTTTCGGCCAACTATTTCTTTGGTCTTCGTCAGTTGTAACCGCGACGGGATAGGAACTCCGAATCTCCAAACTGCATTCTTAGCAATTACTGCCATCCATAGTTGTTGTTGTCTCACCACGTTTTGGGCAAGTAAACCTCTGGCTGGCTTTGGGTAGGATTGAAACCGCTACCTTCAGACAATTCTCACCTGGTACCATAGAGATTCAACGTCTCTATCCACTGCGCCACGGGCCGCAGTTGGTCGAAATGTCGTGAAACAACAACTAAGAAAAGATGAGAATAATAGTCCGCAGTAAATAAATTAATTGCCAGATTTGTAACAGTATGTAGTGGAAACAAAATATATTGAACAGAAAAACAAATACAGTAAACAAAGAGTGCGGGTTTACATGAGTTCGACTGCAAAGTGCGCTTGACGTTTGTATAACTTGTGTTCTATAATGACAAAAGAATATTCTCCCGGTCTTTATAATAATTTTTTTAAACTGTTCTTTTTTTCACCCCAAACAAGGCACAGTGCCACTAAGCCATAATTTCCAAGGATACTATGTATACAGCGAGATATCTGTTCATTGGAATTAATTGTAATAGTTCATTACTATCCGTAGGGTGGACAGCACAACACAGTTTGCTAAGACCAATCGATATTAGCATATTATAAAGAAAATCTAAAACCTGTTTGTAAAGTGACCTTATTTTGCAGTTTAATACAGAAAGGTAATTGTTGATGTTTGTGTTTCCTAATAGCGTACATATGATGAAACATTTTCAATAATAGAATTCATCTACAAATTTTGCTTTATTTCTAATCAAAAGTTGCTTCAAAATGTCTGCAGTAATGAAGCTTTTATATCATCTGTAAAATGTGGAGATTTAAGTCTGGGCAAATTTCTTAAAAATCTTAGCGACTCTAGTATTTTTTTTTCTTTTCTTAAATAAAAGTTGCTTCAAAATGTCTGCAGTAATGAAGCTTTTATATCATCTGAAAAACGTTGAGATTTAAGTCTGGGCAAATTTCTTAAAAATCTTAGCGACTCTAGTATTTTTATTTTTTTTTCTTAAATAAAAGTTGCTTCAAAATGTCTGCAGTAATGAAGCTTTTATATCATCTGAAAAACGTTGAGATTTAAGTCTGGGCAAATTTCTTAAAAATCTTAGCGACTCTAGTATTTTTGTTTTTTTTCTTAAATAAAAGTTGCTTCAAAATGTCTGCAGTAATGAAGCTTTTATATCATCTGAAAAACGTTGAGATTTAAGTCTGGGCAAATTTCTTAAAAATCTTAGCGACTCTAGTATTTTTTTTTTTTCTTAAATAAAAGTTGCTTCAAAATGTCTGCAGTAATGAAGCTTTTATATCATCTGCAAAACGTTGAGATTTCATCACAGATCATGAAATACGATATTTTTGATAGATATTAATGCACACCGTTCGTAAAGTGCATCCTCCTATTTGCTTGAAAATGTTCAGCTAATCAAAAGTCAAGAAGAAAGAAAGAAAAAAAGGCATGCTTTAAATAATGAAGCAAAATATTTCAGCCAAATACAAGAATATAAAAAAAAAACAGCAGGGATACCCAGCGTTGCCCGAGATTGAATGAGGATCAACAAATGTTACACATTTCCAATACTTTACTGTCATCAAAATCAATGAAATTTTTCAATCAAATTGATTGATTTCTTGCTCTAGTTGGGGACTCACCGCTGTACACCGGGAGGGAGTTTCATATGCCTCCTGGTAGTGACTTAGTTCACAATATATTGTAGTCTACATTGCACTGTAGAGAACCTACTGTTGAGTTTATAAAATTATTTTTATGTAATGGCTTGCATTAAAGCTTAAAATGCAAAAGTTAAGAGTCATGGTTCAGTTGTGCTCTAAAAAGAAACATTCATTTAGAAACGCCCAGATCTTATCAAAGAATCTATTGTTGCTTTATATGCCAGACCCCCCCCCTCTGCTTATCAAAAACTTCCCAAATGCACTTGTGATGTTAGGCTACATAAAGGTGTCAATTTTGATCACAATCGGACTATTCTTTCTTTAATCACATTTTTTCAATTACTGATTATCGATATTTATTGAAAGCATTCTGATACAAAACCTAAGAACACTCCCAGACACATAAAGTACATCTGTGTGAAAAAAAAAAAAAAAAAAATTGGTCCAATCTTTTATATATAAGTAGATACATAGATAAAAGATAATTTGGAATTTGTTTGACTCTATCAATACCAGAGCAATCCAAAAACGCCCATCATTTTTGCTGCCTCAGCATGTTAAAACATTAAAAAAAAAAATTTAATTATTATTTTGCATTATTCATATTATTCGGACTACTATTCTCATCTTCCTGCTATTTTCACATTTTGTATAAATAATAATAAATAAATAAAAAATTAAATTCTTCAAATAACATCAAGGCTGAATAATCAAGGGAGAATAGCAGTTTGAATGATTCAACTGCTATAAATTAACAATCCTTATCTCAAAAATATAAAACATATCATCACTTTTCTGATGCAGTTTACAATGCATGATATGATGTTGAAATGGTGGAGTTTTACCAGACGCTTTGGTCTTGATAGGGTTAGGCTTGATGTGGAAATTAGTCTGTGGAGATTGGTAAGAATGGTTGTCATGAACTCACAAGAAGGAATAGATAGAGTTCAAAATAGACTTCGTAGCCTCGTAGGAAATGTCCTTTTCTCTTCCTTGCAACCTCTATCTCACAGAAGAGATGTTGCGAGTTTGTCTCTGATGTATCGTTATTTTCATGGAAAGGCTTCGACTGAGCTTCAATCTATGGTCCCCCCTCGCTAAACTTTCACAAGAAACACTCGTCTAGCTGTAAACACTATCAATAATTCCCCCCACTCTTTATCTGCGCCTAAACCTAAACGTAGATTCCATGAACGAAGCTTCTTTCTTAGAACTGCACGCCTGTGGAATTGTCTTCCGTTTTCCTGCTTTCCGGCTGACTACAATATGGTTGTCTTCAAGTCTAACGTAAATAAGTTCTTGATGAGCCGTTCCATATGAGTTATCAAATTTACCAAATTTTCATTACTAATAATTACTTTATTGTTCAATTTCTACTGTACACTCTTTAACCCTTATCCTTGAGTGGCCTCTTGGCTTTGATAATGTGGTGATGCCTATGTAAAAAAAAAAAAAAAAAAGGAATCTTTTGTGCATTTGATAATCTTGAATTGTTAATGGCGAGTGTTCGAAACAATTTTAAACCACTTATAAGCTCCAGCATCATCAGTTTTTATGTTCTTAAATTGGTAAGAAAGGCCTGCGAGATAATGTCTTCATCTTGATTTGGAAATTGCCATTTGCTTGGATATGTTTTTTTTTTTTTTTTTTTTTTTTTTTTTAAAAGAGGGGATTGCATTCTGCTCTTAAAATATTTCCGGTTGTTTAGTTTTTCTTGTCACATAAATGAAGTGAAATAAGTATTGCTCTGATAGAAAAAGATGATTGATGAAGAAAGGGTTTTATTTTGAACTGAAAATTGCTGGATAAATAAATTTACTGTTGCTCTTTTTTTCTTCTTAATTTTTTTGTTTTATTAAAATAAAATCTGTCAACTGTAAAAACTAACAAAACTTTAAATATATTTTTGCAGTGAAAAGAAATCTATTTTAATGCATTCCCCAATCCATGTTGAGTCCATATTATTTAGACTTTTAACTACTGTTCTCATCTTGAGTTTCGTTTTCACAACGTTTCGATCATTGTAACCTCCGACTTTCTTTAGGTGTGTCTTCTCGAACTCGGGAATCTTTCTATCAAACTTTCCAAATTCCATGTAGATTCATAAGTTTGACAAATTTATAATATTAATATGGTAAATAATAATAATTTAAATATTTAATAATAAAAATGATTACATTTTATATTTAAATTTATTTTATTTTTTTTTTGCACTTAACAGATTTTATTTTAGAAACTGCATGGAATTTCAATCAGAACCCTTTATTTAATTCACCGGGTTAGCATGCTCTCAATTCATCAGCCATGACTGAATAATGGGGCCTTAGGTAATTGAGCATGCTACCTCTGAAGATTAAGAAGCCCATCGAAATTCTGTTCAGATTCCTAAGTTAGATAACAAGATTCCCGAGTTTGACAAGATACACCTGAAAAAGGTCGGAGATTACATTGACCAAAACGTTTTGAAAATAACACTCAAGGTGAGAACTGCATTCTGAAGATTCAAAATAATAATACGAATAATTAATCCTCATCTCCAAAATTCAAAAACGCGTTGAACTGTTTGAATAAATCTTTTTACACTTCAATTGCATTATTCCGACATATTTTTTAATGATTTAAAATTAATAGAAATTAATACCAACTTTTTTTTTCAAACCTATTTTAATTTTCATGAATCTCTTTAGACTAAATTCAGTACAAAAATTTCAGTAGAAATTTTTGTACTGAATTATATTAACAACTAGCTGTACCTACACAATGTTGTCTGGGAGTGTGCTGACTTGCAATTTCTTTTTTCTTTTTAATTAAGCATTTTTATTACATAATTTTTTTTCTCTCAGAAAAGGGGAGTAAGTCTATAATAGACGAATACAGAGATACATAATTTTTTGTTTGCCAAATATTTATTTCTCTTTCGAACAAAAGGGAGTAAGTGTAATAGAGGAAAATATGTGGCGCTTCTACACTATTGGGACGAAATTTCAGAAATCGTAAAACTGAATTTCACATGAAAACAATGGTATCTACGTATTCCTCATATATTTAAGATGATTATATCCCAAAATTACGAAAATCGATAAGGTAGAAAATTATTTATTAAAGAAAATAAAAATAGAATTTAATGAAAACGATCGTAAGACCCAGGAGAGTTCAAAAGGGAGGTAATTTTCTGTTTCGATTTAAATAAGATGGCGGCAATTTTTCTCCTGCTACCACGATTTAAGTTTTTTTTTTAATAATTCAGTAATATTCAGTTAATTCTGACTGCATAATTTGGAGGCTACCATTGTAACTTATTAGAATTGACAAAAAAAATCCGTTGAAACCATTGTTTATTTTCATCTGAAAATTTCATTTATCGACTACAAAATATCGTCGCAATAGTGTAGAAACGCCAAATATGTTGTTACCTCCTCCTTTTTAAAGAAAAATAGTGGCTATACAAAAATGAATCCAGCTGAATAAATTATTTTCTGAAAGAAAGTCACTCGAATTACATTTTATTGTTTTTAACATGGGCCAACGTTCAACAAAATAAAATGGAGAATCTGGCTGAATTTATTATATAAATAGATTCTCTGCATTTAATTTGAAGTTACTTGTTGGAATCAAATTAAAATTTTATGACTTTAATGCTTATTTGGATAGATTTGGTTTACAAATATTTAATTCCATTTAACACAAGTCAAAAATTATATTTTCAATTTAAGGTTTGCTTGCATTGCAATAAATGAAGCACATGTTTGAACAAGTGATGGGACGGTTCCAATATTTTTCCCGATTCCGATACAATTATCGATTCTGTTCTATATTGCCGATTTCTATACAGAGCGATTCTAGTTCTTTTTAAATTTCTAATTATGTTTATTTATTTTTTATTACCATAAAAACCTATGCAAATATACATATGTTTTTAAAATCTACACCATTAATGATTGCTACACTACCACCTTACATTCATAAACCCTTATCCTCGAGTGGCCTTTGTGCCTTGTAAAAGAAATTAAAAAAAACGTAAATATACACTTGAGGAGGGATTGATCTATAGATTTTAGTTTTGCTACTCCTGTCGTATTTCGAAATATGAGGTCGGCTACATTTGCTTTTTTTAGTGGTGAAGGCTTTCTGTAGAACCAACCACACTTTTTGGAACAACTGCTAATCCAAGTCGGTGCAACTGAATGCCATGGACAGAACAGACATTAGACCTCAGGTTTTACATAAGAGTTTTCTTCTCCTATATGCATGTCTTAACAAAGGCTGGGTAGGGTGCATCTCTCCCAGTGCTTTTAAACGTACTCTCAGATACCAACCTGGGAATTTCTACATCCTGGTGCAGTGCGTACAGCACTCAGCATCTCCAAGTGCCCACCCATCAGTTACTGGCCAGGCTCATCATTGTACTTCCGGGAGCATATTGCATTATACTGTTTTTTGGGTTTTTTAATGCTTGTATGGCTAATGTCATTGGAAGAAGGATACATTTAGTTCACGGGGCTGGTGATAAAAAACAATTTTCACTTTATGGCATCCTTTATCTCTAGCTCTGTAAACTAGATAGATCGTTTATTTAGTGATATTAAATTGCCCAAATATTCGATACAAACAAACAATACAAGAGAGAATAATACATGATATACTGTCAAAAGTAAATTCCAATATTAAAACCTGCTTATTTATACATACATATTGGTTATCTATCTATCTATCTATCTATCTATCTATCTACTAGCTGAACGCCCGGTGTTGCCCGGTCGCACAATATGCTTAAACATGATATTTTAATTTTTAATTTATGCAGATTAATACATAGAATCAAGCCTCTACTGAATGTTATATATTCCAAGGAATAATTTGCTCTGTGGACTAATTCGAAAAAAAAAAAAAAAAAATGATAATGTCGTTGATCAAATTCCGTCTGTGTTTGTTTACAATATCACGTCAGCTGATATTTAGGCTTAATGATCTTAAAAATAGCCTTTCTTCTCTTATAGATAAAAAAAGATTTTTTTACAGAGGCATATTTTACGTTACACTGGCCAAGGATACACCATTGTAACGTGAAATATTCCCCTATAAAAATTATTTTTTTATCTATAAGAGAAGAAAGACTATTTTAAAGATCAGATTTTTTTGGATTTTCAATACTTATCGGACGAATTTCTGTACAAAACATATCTAAGAACACTGCCAGACATATAAATTACCTTTGTGTGAAATTTGCAAAAGATAGGCTAAGCCGTTTCGGAGCCTATGAGGAAGGAACTCTCACACACAAAGTGATTTTTATATAATAGTAGAGATAGAGATCTAAAGTTATCTTGTCAGATTTTCAAAGTTAGACTCAAATAGCATTTAAGATGGCAAATCAAACTTTGTTTCCAATGAGATTATTATTGTGCTTTATTGTTTTATGTTATTATAAATATAACATAATAAAGTGTTTTCGCTACAAATAATTACAAATTTAGCCTAGAACAACTGATACTATGAAACATTGAAAAATCCATCTCCATCAAGGGGAACAGTCCATATTTTTACTTGGAAAATATGTGAATTGCCTATTTTACAACTTACATTTTATTTCTTTTTCTGTGTAAGTTTAAAAAATGTGTGAAATAAATAAAATTTTAAATCTAAAATTACTTCAATGCATCCTGGACAATGCAGGCTAAGTAGAGCTAATTTGTATATATAAAGAAAGAAAAAAAATTATCAAATTATATCTAAATTCCGTGATTTCATATCTACTTGAAATTAGACAAAATATCCAGTTTAGTTTCCAAATACTTACCGACATAATTAGACCATTTTGGGGCGCGGAGTTAATTTGCATTTTTGTTTTAATTTAATGATCACGTTTTCAGCCCATGCACCCTCTGGCTTTCTTCAGGTATATTTTTAATTGGAAATACTTACACAAGAAACGTCACTGTACGACACAAATAAACAAGAACATTTAATATGACAAAGACATTACAGGGGATGAATTATATATCTAAAGAAGGGTAGAGTTCATATCAGCTGAAACGTAGTTGAAAAGTAAATAGCAACGCTGAGAACAGTAATTTGGATATTTAAAAAAAATGCAAACAATTTTAATAGTTTCTATTATTCTATTACGAGGGGTGTTCCAAAAGTAATGCCTCCTATTTTTTATTCCGCCCGAATGGATCAGAGGGCATTCCAAATTACATTGTTATAATGACTGAACTTATGCATTCGTGATCTGAAAGTTTCATCTCTCAATTGCAAATTTTGACGATGCGAGACCCTAAGAATATAATTCTGGTACTGGATGTGCATAATTGAATTCCTCGCAAAAAGGCTGTTCGTTTTTACGGTACCACTCCCGTCTTCATAGCAATTCAACTTTTGGAGTTAAAAAACAAAAAACAAATTGGAGACTTTTACTTTTGGGACGATCCTCATAAGTATTTTTAACGGGTCTTGAAATATCATTAAACCTTAATTACAAAATAATTATTACCTGAATTCAAACACACTAAAAAAAAAAATTGTATGAAACGATTTTTTTTTTTAATGCTAAAGATGTACTTCTTTAAATACAAATTTATATCTTTTTTATTATTATTTGTACTCGTTAGAAGTTTCCACACGGATCATCATCAGAGATTGATCACTGACAGCAACCGATGGTGCTTCCTGGACTCTGGGTGACAACAAGTCTTCCCAGATTTTCAGTACTCTTCATTTAAGTCCTGGATATGACCTGAAACTATATCCGATGGTGAGGCCCCAGCTTGCAGGCTTTGGGGAGTGTGGAGCCACCCTTTAATTGCCATTGCCCCCAGGTCCACTCTGACCCGGAGTGGTAGTACATCTTAGGGTCCCAACTACGAGTTAAATAGAAACCGACTTGAAAAAAGAAATATATTCTATTTAAAAAATTTTCTTCAAAATAACTGGATTCGGCATTAAATAACCTGAAAAGGGTTGATATGCTGTAAAACAAAAACAACCAACCAACTCTTCATTTATTTTGAGGATAGCAAAACCATTTAGATGGCTTTAGGAGAGAAGATTGTACATGAATTAGATTCATAACAATCTTTAATTCATTTTACGTGAGCCACCGCGAATCCTCTTGGTTAGAACATTTGAAAAAAAAAAAAAAAACCCTCTGTTGAACGTCATACGGATATTATTTTTTTCTAATGACACCATGCCATGTAGAAGTGAAAAGAAAAACAGAAAAATAAACGTATTGTTTCTATGTCTGAAGGTGATGTTGTATCGTCGAAACTTAGTTGGTTTAAAATAAATAAATATTAATTAATTAAAAGAAAAAAAAAAAACTATGAAATATTAAAAAAAAAAATCATTTCTGAAATTTCCAATAGAAATCAACGTTTCTAATTTACCACGTGAAAGGCGTTTGTTCACCGCGGGTAACATGAAAAAGCAAATAGAAACTGAAAGCCACAAACAACAATGAAGATACACCTTAAAGAAAAAGGAGCAAAGATTAAAGACATCTACAATACATATTCACAGAGTGGTTGATAGATACAGGTAGTGATAGAAAAGAGAGGAAGAGAGAGAGAGATTACTATCTAAGGAGTGTATAACAAATAAGCTGTGTTTTATCAACACAAAAATGGCAACTAAGTTAAACAACCATGCAAATTGACAAAAGAAGAAAGATTTGAACTCTTCTTTATTTTTCGTTCATGCAAGCTATGATTAAAAGGAACTATTCTTTGGCCTCAATTTTTTTTTTCTCCACCTCAGTATTACCTCTCTAAATTCAGTGGGGAGTCCAGGCAACATGCCATTATATAGATAGATATATTTATGTAGATAAAGAGAAAGAGAGATTGATAGATAGAGAGAGAAGAGTGTTATTCATACGTACTCCAGGAGCGTGCTAAAAAAGGAGAAGGGACACCACACAATTTAAAAATCAAACGTTGAAAAAGATGAAGTAGTTCAAATTGAATGATACAAATAATTGGGTTTGGATTTCTGACCAACCATTTTATTATTTCGTTGCTTTTTTTTTTTTTTTTAGTCATTAATATATTTTTTATGGTTTGAAATTGTTGAAACATTCAAAAACGTGAAGATAATTAAATGTGTTTATGTGAACAAAGAACGTGGAAGAATTCTGTCTATAATACAACAAACAAAATGTTTGAATGTGAAATTTTATGAAAAGCAAACAATAATCTGTAATTGTATGACAAAGAAAGAAAAAAACATCAACAGTTCAAGCATTTATAATTGATGAGTAAGTGTGTATGAATGTACGATTTTGACTGTCAAAGGAAAAAAAAGATGATTTTGAGTTGAAATAAAACATGATTTAACAAATGAATAAGAAACTTAATTGATATCTGAAAGAAACCAGTTATGGCCGAAATAATTACTCTCTGGTAGGTGGTAAGTTTTGTTATTCTTTATATATATATATATATATATATATATATATATATATATATATATATATATATATTCTTTATGTGTGTGCATATATAAAATATAGAATATATACTTTTTTGTGTTTACATATATAAAAATAAAGAATATATATGTATATATTCTTTGTGTTTACAAAGATAAAATTATATATATATATATATATATACATACATATATTCTTTGTGTTTACAAAGATAAAATTATATATATATGTATATACATATATTCTTTGTGTTTACAAAGATAAAAATAAAAAATATATTCTTTGTGTGTGTAAAAATAAAGAATATATATATATATATATATATATATATATATATATATATATAAAGATAAATAAAATTGCTCAATAATAGAGCTGTATACTTTTTTGGCATAAAACTATTTATTCATACAAACATACTAAATTTCTGTCCTTAGGAAATTCAGCTGTTCGCCAGCTAGAACTGAAATATGTCTGCAAATGTGTAACCAAAAATGTTTGTATGAATAAAAGTTTGTTTAATGTTGGTTCTCACTCACGCTCTATTATTTGCTCTGACAACATTTACAGCATTTTGCTAGTCAAAAGATGACGTGTCTTCAGATTGGGACAAAGATTAAGGTGAAGTGAAATCATGCCGCAAGTCTGGCTAGAACTGAAGCAACCTCATCTGAAATTCAAACTCTGCTTTCTGCTCTGATGACCATTATATCGCGCTTCCCTCAAAACCCTTCATGCATAAAACACATATATGACATTTTATATATATATATATATATATATATATATATATATATATATATATATATATATATAAACAAGTTATAGTCAGCTAACGTACTTCCTAACTTTCGGTATGGCTGTTACCGGAATCAGTGACAAGGCAAATCAGTTTCTTCACTTTTATTGCCCTTTAGTATTTCTATTGTGAAGCGATTTATTGAAATAAAATACAAGAAAAGGATATTATTGAAAAAGTATGCAATAAAAATTAACAAAATTATACAGATAAAAATAACACAATTAGTCTCTATTTTCACTATTAATAACAAAATTAAAAAAGTAGTTTTCATTTTATTTGAAACTTTATAAGAAATATGTTTATAAAATAATAAAAATACGTTTTTTATTGTAAAAATAAAAGTTGTTTATTTGAATTTAGATAATACATGTTTACGAAAATATTAAAATCATATTATTGAAATCAAAATAACAAAATTTCTAATATCATTAAACAAAAACCTATCCAATACATAATATTCCCAAAATAGTTTAAAAAGATTTTTAAAAGTGTTTTCAATAATTATTTTTTTTTAAAGAGCGCAGAAAGTGTTTTCAACAATTCTTTTAAAAATAAAACTAATTCCAATAATTCTTAATAAAAATAACACGGAAAAATATTTTCAATGATTATTAAATAAAATATAAAAAAAAAAACGATTGGAAAAACGTAATAAAAAAGGGGGGGTACATGCAAAGGGGCGATATAGCACTGAGAGAAAAAAGCCAAGAAATTGATTTGTCTTATCACCGTTTCTGTTAGCACTACGCCGGAAGTTAGGAAGTATGTTAGCTGACTATAACCGAAACAATTTATATAGTTGGGTAATGTATGAGTGCGAGGTAAAAAAAAAAAAAAACGACTAATGACAATGGATCAAGTTTAGGGTAGGTAAAAACTATTCGGGATAGGAATGGCGTTCTAAGTTCTGTGTAAAAATGGAAAGACGGTACGAGTGTGAAAACAAGAAATCAGAGAGGGGGTAAGGTAGGGGAGACCAGCATGACTATCTAAGTCAATACAATTTTTCCATCATTTTATTTCACAACACCAGAGATTTTGTTTCACTTTCTGACCCTATAACCTTCAGTTAACTTTTTAATGAAATATTAAAAACATTTAAAATATATTTATTTAAAGGGGAGAAAACGCAAAGTATTATTATATATATAACTTGCATGTAATTATACGGAGTTCGTGAAATTCAGTAAATTTTCATATACCAATGAGTTTTAAACCAAAAATGGTTGGCTTAAAATTATCAAATTTTATAATTGAGCATTAATATACTGGGTAAGCAAAAACAAGACTTCAAAACAAAGTGTTGCTGGCAACAAAAAGTGTATTTCAATTTACGTTACAATTGTTTCCATGTCTAGTTCGACAATTTCAAGCATTATGTCGTTGGTTTTGAAAATATTCAAACGACATAATGCTTGAAATTGTCGAACTGGACATGTAAACAATTGTAACGCAAACTGAAATACACTTTTTGTTGCCACCAACACCTTGTTTTGAAGTTTTGTTTTTGCTTACCGAGTGTGTGTATATATATATATATATATATATATATATATATATATATATATATAATGTAAATAAAAGTATCATATCAAATGACAAATTACATTGCAAAAAACATTAATTTATATATGGGTTAGTTTGTTTTTGAAAAAGAAATTTTATTCTCGAAATATCAAAGTTATTTACTATCTAAATTATATTAAGCAGTCAGTCTGTATTTACTGATTTATATGTGATTAAAAATAAATAGATATACAAAAATTTATAAAAATATACACTCGTTTGGCTGTTTTTTGTTCGTACGTCATATCACTTCAGTAACCCGGTATTTTACAGTGCCAAAGCCTCCTTACACACTATTAGAAAACGTTCAGTTGATAAACTAAAATAATTTGTGAACTCTCCTGGTTGAGACTCGTTCATATATATAATGTTTGAAAAAAAAAATATATATATCCATCTTATTTCATATGAGATGTTTGAATGCTGCAGTTAAACATGAGCTCAATAATTAATAGGTTATATCAATTAGAGCTTTCATATATTAATAGGACCATTTGAAAAATTCAAAACATTAATTAGGATTTAAAATATTTGAATCAGATCCTCTGTATTTATTCCTAGTATTAATGTGTATATACATGTGTGAATTATGTGTATTTAGGCAGCATTTTTTCATTTAAACAAACGTTAAAGTTTCCGTTTGATTAGGGGGTTTTTGTTTTCAATTTTTCAATTTTGTTGGTGATCTTTTAAATGTATGGATCGAAAGAATTAATATAAGTTCTATATTTAGTTTGAAGTTGACCGCTGTATTGATTTTCATCTTTCAGAGAAGGCATCTTCAGAATGGTTGTGTGAGTATTAGTGCAAGGAGGGCTAGGAGTTTTTGTTTTGTTATATAGTAGCAAAGGTGAATGTGGGAGCTGTGAGTGCTCAGTGTAGAAGAGAGGGGTTCCCAGTTCTATGGTCAGGGCTGGGTCAGGTAAGAAGTGTGGTAGGGGGTTACGGCAGACATTTTGTGTGTTTTCACTGGATTGGAATGTGATTTGATTGATGGCAGGTTTTTGCTTCTTAATGTATATAGCTTCAAGTATTTTTAAATTCTTGACGTTGGTTTCGTGATGTATTATGTTTTGTGTCAGTGACAAGATTTTCTCTAACTTCGGAGGAGGGGCAGTTATGTTTTTTCTTTTTTGTAAATGTCGTAATTTTGTTCTTGATTCCATATATATATAGCAATTAAGCTACATAGAATTTTCTGCATTTCATCCTCACGAGGAGTCGTTAGGCTGGTTGGTACGCAAAATATTTTATCTCCTTCAAAAATTTCATGTGGATGAAATGATTTATATAGCATGGTATATTCGATTTATTGTCCTTGGCAAGAAAGTCTTCTCTTAGACAGTTTTATATATATAATCTTTTTTTTTACATACATAAAAGTTTTATGTAAATAAAAAAAATTATTAAAAATATCTTAAACATTGCAAAAAATATTAAAAATGTATACATAAATAAAAATGTGTCTCATCAGAAGGAGCAACTTAATGCAGGCATTTGTGTACAAGGGAGCAAAATTCTCTATCAACTAGGTAAGTGAATTTGAATAGTGCCGATCCCATATTGTTACTATTGCTAATAAAAAAATCAATAACAAAAATTAACTTGCATATTAGGTATAAAATCTTTTTGAAAAATTGGCCAGAGTTCTGAATTTTTCCAAGCAAGGACTTATTGTTTTATAATAAAGGAAATTTATCTTGGCTGTCATGGCAAGTCTGGCTCAATTTTCATTTTATCAGTTATGATTCGTCTGCATAACAAGGCTGGAATCTTTTAATTTGGCGAAGAAAAGATTCTGATGACATTTAATATTGACTAGCAAGCCGCCCAGCGTTGCCCGGTCGTAAGATACGCTTAAATACGATATTTTAATTCATGTAGATTACGTATTTATTATTATAGAGAAAATTCTTTATCGATTATTGTATTGAACCTAATATATAGTAGTGAGATCAAAACTATTATATATATATATATATATATATATATATATATATATATAAAGAAGGAATCGCCCGATCGTCAAAAACAAGATTCAAGCAAGCAAGGACGCCCGGACGGTCCACAGAGTTTTATAATTATAAACATGTTACAAAAGTATTTTCATTTTCAAACTTACATGTTTACCTCCAGTCTGTTTACGCTGACGAATGGCGACAGATAGACTCAGGTTTATGAAAATTAAAAAAGATTTGGCAGGTACGTAACGATATTTTTCGGTTTTTCATTATAATAGCAAAATTTTAAAAATCGAATTCTTGAATTTCAAGTGAAACCAATATTATCTACTTATTTGTCTTGTCACAGTAATGAACATATCCAAAAATCACGAAAAACCATAAGGTAGAAAATTAATTATTAATGAAAATAGTTTTCGGAGATATTTTCTGAAAATTAAGCTTTGCAAAGAAAGAAACCGGAGAGTTCAAATCGTAACAAGGGAGGTAATTATTTTCTGAAAACTGGAAACCTTTGGTTAATTTAGCAAAACTTAATTTTCTGCTAATTATCTTTAAAACTGTTTTCATTAATAATTAATTTTTGTTTCCTTAACTTCTGTGTATGTTCATTATTGCTGCAACATGACAGTTAAGTAGATACTATTGGTTTTATTCGAAATTCAATATTTCGATTTTGGAATTTTTCTATTATAACGAAGAAGAACCTATTTTATTTCTCTTTGTATCAAAATTAAATGTAGAGTTTTGTAGATTCTCATAGCAATAACCCCAGAACTATCAAACGAAAGGTTCTAATCTGTTTTATAAGAAACTTATTTGGATTCTAGCTGATATCATGGAAACAGTGAAAATATTGAAATATATTTGTGATTTAAAAAAGAAATTTGTGAGTGATCTTTATATATATATATATTAGTGACGAGACGATTACAATTACCGATTCCATGCTAAATTCCCGATTCCGATTTTTTTTAGAAATCTCTAATTATTTAACTATAAGATTGTTATTTTCCCCGATTTTCGTAAAAACATATGTTAAATATGCAGATATTTTCCTAAACGTCAAAATAAACTTGTGGTGGATGATCTATCGATTTTAGCTTTACTTGTATCTTAAAACAAATAAATATTTATTATTTTATTATTACCAGCAATAAAAGATTTGGATTTAAACAAAATCAAATCAAAAAAAAAAAAAAGACAATTAAAAGAATCGTTTTGGCATCAGAAAATAGGCATCAAGTTTACAGATTTCGATACCCCCAAATCTTCCGATTTCTTCTATTTCCAATTCTGAGCAATCGTCCCAACACTAATATATATATATGTATATAAAGTTAGGTACGTTTGTATATTTGTATGCAAGTGATTCACCCCTAAACTAACTGATCAGTATGAATTTTGAAACACAGCTGCTAGACGCATAGGTTTTAATGTGGGCTATATTTAGTTTAATTCAATAACATGCAAAAGAAGGCATAAAAACGTGGAAGTCCTTTGTAAAAATTCAGATATTTTTGATTTTTGTGAAATGCTAACCGTATTAGACATCATTTGTTTTTTGTTTTTTTTAAATTTATTTTAAAACAGAAATTATTGCTTTTTCACCCCAAACAAGGTACTGTGAAACTTAGACGTAAGGGGCTATAATTTGGGACAAAATTTGCAGAGATACTATGTAAGGAGTTGAGCAGCAAGATTTTTGTTCACATTACATTAGAACTTGTGCATGTCAGTACAGTTAGAGAAGCAGGAACCTGGGAAGGGATTCTGAAGTCTAGCTGTTTGAAGGCAGAAATTATTTGAGTAGAAGGTTTTTCTGCATCTAGAGACTTCCACAGTGTAGAGGTGGGATTTTGCTGCTTGTCAGGTTAGTCAGGGGTAATTACATCTTAGGGATGCAAGGGATTGGAGTTGTCAGAGCATTTTCCATTAAAATACTTGTAAAGAAGCACAGGGATGCAACATTTAGTTGATGAGACAGAAGTTGGAGTTTGATTGACCGTGCAGAAGGTTGGTCATGTTTTTTTTTTTTAACCCTGTCCAGAAGTGAAAGACTAGTTGCAGATGTACCAACGCAAATGTGGCAACAATATTCCAGGCATGGGCGAATGGTAGCCTTGTAAAGGTATGGGATACTCGCAGGCGTAAGTAACTTTTAAACACAGCAGAGAAAGCTCACTTTCTTCGCAGCAGTCTTGGCAATGTCCTCGATATATTTGTTTCAATTCATGTTCCCTGTAAACATTAAGCCGAGAATTTTGAATAAAGAACTTTCAGGTAGAGCATCATTAGCCATGGCTATCTGTGGTTGAGAAGACTTCTTGTAATTATTAAAGGAAAGAAACTTAGTCTTAAATATTTCCCAAATATCAGTTTCTTTTAGATATTTTAAAGGAATTTTAAGGGGCAAAATATAGGCACAGCAGGTTCCCAGAATTTTAGTTTCTTCTTAAGACCCCCTTTTTCCATTTTTCACTGCTACAGTTAAACTGCTTTATGGCACAAGCCCCAGACAGCTATTACAAGCAAAGTATTCTTTCTACGACTGGAAAAGCTACCAACTGCGTGCAGTTCGAAGCAAATACTGCACACTTCTTAATAGATCATATCTTCACATGAATGCAAATATTTGCAAACCTTAATTTTCCATATTGATTTTCAGTCCTTCCTGTTGCAGTTGCAGCTCATATAATAAAAAGTCCTCTTCAATCAAAAAATATAGTTTATACACTATGGCACGACCACTTATGTAAATTGACTACCAGAGCCATCTAAATTTAGAAACTTTAAACAATAAATCAGCAAAGGGGAGATAATTCAATTAATATCTATCTGACCTTCTCCAGATTCTGTAATCGGTAATCTTTTAGACATTTCAAACTAAACCCTTTATTTTAATCCACTTCAACATTATACACACACACACACATATATAAATATATATATATATATATATATATACTGGCTGGACACCTGGTGTTGCCCGGTTGTACAATATGCTTAAGCATGATATTTTAATTTATGAAGATTGCCTATGTATTATTATAAAATCAATTCTCTATTGAATATTATATATTACGTAGAATAATTTGCCCAGTGGACTAATTCGCAAAAAAAAAAAAAAAATAAATAAATAAATGATAATGTCGTTCATCAAATTCCGTCTGTATTTGTTTACAATATCACATCAGCTGATATTTAGGCTCAACAATCTTAAAAATAGTCTCTCTTCTCTTATAGATAAAATAAAAATAATTTTTATGCTACACGGATCAAGATTACACCGGTGTAACATAAAATATTCCCTTGTAAAAGTTCTTTTTTTATCTAAAAGAGAAGAAATACAATTTTTAAGATCGGATTTTTCCGATTTTCTATACTTATCAGATGAATTTCTGTACAAAACATATCTAAGAAATAAAATAGGCTCAGCCGTTTCAGAACCTATGAGGAAGGAACTCACACACGTACAAAGTGACTTTTATGTAATAGTAGATATATATATATATATAAAACTGAATGTGTGTGGTGTGTGTGTCTGGTCACGAATAGGCTCCTATATGGTTGACTATTTAAAAAAACTGATTAGATATAATGATAGAAGATGTATCGAGACACAGGAATGGGTATGTTTGATCTGGCAGAACGGTGGTTCATTAAAATTGTGGAGTCTGCGTTCGCACCTGGTCCACAAAATATGGAAATAAAAAATTTAAGAATTAAAAAAAAAAAACGTTTACAAGTGTTTTTGATATAGATGTACATAATAATACTTTGATAAGTATGTTTTAATTTAAATAGGGATGGTATAATAAAAGTGTGGGGTCTGTGTTCGCGCCTGGCCTCCATAGAATGGAAATAGGCACAAACTTTAATAAAGACTTTTCATATCTATCTGCGTAAGTATACTTTGATAATCATGTTTCAGTTTGAAGAAATATGGTATAATAAAATTATGGGATGTTCGTTCGCATCTGACCTCCATAGAATGGAAATATGTCACAAAGTTCAACAAGGTTTTTTAATATAGGTCCACAGAATATTGTGATAAGTGTTTCAGTGTGAACAGGTATGGTATAATAAATTATGGGGTTTATCTATTTTATTTTTACTTTCATCATATTTTGCTTTGATTTTTTGTTTTGATACCCCCAAATTCGAAACCATCTCTTTACAACCCTTCCTTTTCATAACCTATCATACTTTAATAAATCAGAGTCCATTTTCTGTAGGCTGTCTTTTTAACCCAGTCAACAACGGGTACTTTTGCTAGTATATATATATATATATATATATATATATATATATATATATATATATATATATATATGAGAGAGAGAGAGAGAGTAATACATGCTTTCACGGACTGATTTTTTTTTTCACCCGCTTGAAATCACCTTTTCTAATTAAGCCGATGATGAAGGTTCTCATATTGGATTTCTCTCTTTTTACTATTAGGCCCCATTTGTCAAGGGACAGACTTCTCTTTGGACTACTGCACTGCCCGAAAAAAAAAAACAATTTTCATTATTTCAGCTGTTTTGAAAAGTTTCCAATCGGATTATATGCATCGTCGCGCTGGACTTACTTTGGAATACATTCTATCTAAAGAACTATTTTGCATTTTGGATCAACTTGAGAGGAGTTTCATTCAAGCTGAAATATTATGCACGGTTTGTTTTTATATTAGTTTTTTACATATCCAATATTTTTTCATTTTTTTATTTGGCAATTTATAACTACAATAAATTGCGGTTTCACTTAATGCTTTAACTAGCAAATTCTAGCATTGCTACAAATATTATTTGCTGATTTCTTTATATCCTCTGATCAGAAGAATAATAGGAATAGCATTCTTTGAAACTCCGCGGAATAAGGACTTTGTAAATTGTTTTTTGGAGTATTCAGTCGAACAATAAATTTTGATTGCAAAGTTCAACTTACAGTTTTAATTTTCTTTCTCTTATATATATATATATATATATATATATATATATATATATATATATATATATATATATATATATAAATGAAGAATCACCCACTTTATTATCTGTTTCTCTACTTCACTCTCTCTTTCATGTTTTCTTCTCTATTCCCCCCCTCCGTTGTCTATCCCTTCCCTAAAATTCCTCATCCCCACCCCCATCTACTTTAATAGTCCTCGTTAATTCACCCAATATTTCTTTACTTTTTCATTTCTAATTTAAATGTTCTGAAGCTGGTTTTATTTTTGCATACCATATAGTTTTATAATGCCGGTTTTTCTCCTGATGAAAAGCTTTTAACCCCCGAAATGCCATAGCCTAAAGAGGTTCCTTCTCATTTTTCTCTCATTTTCGTCCTTATTGACCTGATGATTTAATAAAGTTCAATGTAACTTTTATTCCTCATCTTTTTAATTTAATCTATCAATTGCTCTTCTTAACTAGGTAGAGCTACTACTATCTGGATAGGTTAGCTTTATTAAGAAAATATTTTTTAGCTCATTTATTTTATATATATATATATATAATTATTTTTATATATCTACAGACACTAGTATTTCATATTTATACAATTATCAAATAAAACACTAGCGAAGCATAATTTCTTTTCTCAAAATTTTTGCTGGAGGATGTACAATCGTTAGATATGTTGATGATGTAAAAACTGATAATGATGATGATACTGACACTTATCATCCCATAAAAATTAATTGCAGCAATCAACCATCATTTAACTAATAAGAAATTAGCTATTTCAGTGAAGCCACATTAGGTTTAAGTATGATTCCATCTTTTAGTAATTAGCATCCTTGGGGTAAAAAACTTGTAAAAAAAAACCTACCATGGTTTAGCAAATTAATGATTTCATTTATGTTACTTTTCTTCTTTCTTTTTGAGATCATTAAACTAGGCTTGAACCCACAGTGCAGTGGTTAGAGTACTTGGAAAAATTCAGTTCTAAAAGTGACCTTCTTCTGGAGGCTGAAGGTTCAATCCTCAGTGTGGACGACCGAAAATACAATTAAGAATTCCTTAGAACCTCTGTCCAGTCATGACTGACAGAACGAAAGCATGCTAACGCCCGTGAATTAAATAAAGGGTTTTGTTCAAAATTTGTTGCAGATTCCTGAGTTCGACAACATTCACCTGAAGAAGGTCGGAGAGGTTACATTAATCGAAACGTTATGAAAATGATACTTAAGATGAGAACAGTATTCCATAGAATCTAAATTATGTGAGTAATAGTTCTTGCTTGATAGACTATAAGTCATTAACCTACGTGTGAGAAGGAAAATATGTTCAAATTAAGTAACGGAAGTGCAGTAGTTAACAATATGGACTATGGATTAACTGTACTGTTATATCTATGAAGTTAGAGATGAGGATTGGTAATTTGGATTATTTGGACAACTGTTCTCATCTTGAGTGTTATTCACAAAACATTTCAGCCGATGTAACCTCTGATCTTCTTTGGGTGTATCTTGTTGAACTTGGGAATGCACACAGAATTCTGAATGGAACCCATGGTGTACCGGGTAAAATACTGAGTTAAATTCAGTTTTAAGTGACACACTTCTCGAGATTGAAGGTTCAATCCTCAGTGCGGGTAATACTAAGAATATATTCGTGAATTACTTAAGACGTTTACCAGATAATGATTGATGGAACCGGAATTCTGTGCAGATTCCTGAGTTCAACAAGATACTCTTTAAGGTCATAGGTTATATTGACTGAAACGTTGGGATAATAACACTCAAGACGAGAACAATATCTAAACCAATATCCAAGTGATAGTGTGCTGTGTTTAAATAGGGGCCTATTGTATCACTTTCATTAAAACCCCCGGGAAAATTGTGACACCATCACACCTTCCCCAGCTATATATGACAAGAAAGACTAACCTCTTAAGCCTTAGTATGACTACTAGTCTAGGAGAAGGAAAACTTCGAAAATCCATAAGTTAAATCAACTCAAATTTATTGGTAAATAAACAGTAAGGTGAAATAAACTATGTAAAAGGCAGATATGTACATTTATATACTATCTAAATATTTGTCCAAGGTGGGCTTTCTTCAAGTATAGTTCCTCGATGTTTGCTGCAGGCCTGTCAGACTAAGCAGTGATGGTTCAGAATAATCCTTTATTTGAATGTTTATAATAAAAATATGTTTATGAAACAAGGTTTTTAATGCTTAATCTGAAAGGCCCACAGCAACTGTCAGGGGACTTTGCTTGAAGACAGCCTGTTTTTGTTTTTTTTTAAATTATTATTAGTATACAATCATTTTTGTCGGTGAGAAATAGTCCACTGATGATGTCCTATGAAAAGAAATCCAGAGTAAGGACGTCAGCAACAATCAGGGGATTTTGCTTGAAGAAATCCAGAAGATGATATTAAATTTGAATGTGGTAGGCTATTCACAGACAGAGAATGTTACCATTATTCTGTTAAGACGAAAGTGCCAATGGTACATGTTTTGTCGCTTTTTGGTAAAAGAAAAAAAATTTATTCTCGAAAGTTAAATTTAATGAGGATGGTATACACGAGAATCCGCATCATCCACAAGTGAGAGATAACCATCTAAAAGTCAACAACCATGATATATCCAGCATCGCATTGACATATTTGCACATCTGCAAGCTGGCTCAGTCATGATCCAGACTAATCACTAAATCTGATTGGGAATTTGGTTTGGTTATGTTTCACCAGTTTTGTAAGAAGAAAGATGTTATAAAATGGCTGACTTATAATGGTAATCCCTCATCCCAATATCACCTGCTTCGTTTGACTTCTCCCAAGACATCCAACATTTGGAGCAACCTTCTCTGACTAAAGATGATTCAATGTTTAACATATTTCCTTCAGTTCCTATCTCATTTATATATTTAAAAAAAATCTTATTGATTGACCAAATATATTCTTATATTTTTATACCATAAAGATTAATAAAACAAAATAAAAAAAAATACAACAATATTATCATCGTTAATATAATTAAATGCATTAAAAATTGGTACAAAACCTCTGATTTTGTGCAGCATGTAATGTTAGGTGACAGAAGAAAAAAGAATTTAA
This sequence comes from Euprymna scolopes, assembly GCF_053919585.1. Taxonomy (NCBI): domain Eukaryota; kingdom Metazoa; phylum Mollusca; class Cephalopoda; order Sepiida; family Sepiolidae; genus Euprymna; species Euprymna scolopes. The sequence goes on along the minus strand of NC_136500.1, from coordinate 72,704,646 downwards.
AAAGAAAATGTCTACCGCTTCTAATTAATTAAATATGTTGACGATCTTGTGAAGTAACGCGATTTCTTGTTACCTCATATGCAAATAAAATACTGCCAGTTTGAATTAAAAAAAACTGTTTTTTATGTTTTTCTGGGTTTTTTTTTCAGAGATTGCGCTGAATTTGAACTAGTGAGCTTTGCTAATAGTGTGTTAAATTTGAACTAGTGAGCTTTGCTAATAGTGTGTTAAATTTTTGAAATAGTGAACTTTGCTAATAGTGTGCTAAATTTTTGAACTAGTGAGCTTTGCTAATAGTGTGCTAAATTTTTGAACTAGTGAACTTTGCTAATAGTGTGTTAAATTTTTGAACTAGTGAGCTTTGCTAATAGTGTGTTAAATTTTTGAACTAGTGAGCTTTGTCAATAGTGTGTTGAATTTGTAACAGTGATCTATGACAACAGTGTACTGAACTTGGAGTCAGGAGCTTTGAGAGCAGTGTGTCGAATTTAATCCCATAAATTGTTAGTTTAAAGTACAAAATAGTTAACAATCCATTTGGGAACGTGCAGAATACTTAATTTATTATTTAACCACAGTTAATAAAAACATTATTTTTTTCACTTACTAAAGTTAATAAATAAAAACACTAACGGTTAATAAACCAAAACAAAATCTTGTTGGTGTTAATACTGCATGCACTTTGCTTTATATTAATCATCATGTGAATTTTGAAAAATTGATTCAAACAAACAGAACCTCATTTTTACCTGTGTTTTTTTTTTTTTTTTTAACTGGGTTTAACAGCCAACGTTTAAAATCAATAACATGTCGTTATTTGAGTTTGGAGGCAGGCTAAACTTATTTTTAACATAATTTCTTTAAAATAAACTGACCAAGACATTAACTAATTTCTGTTGTGTTAGCTAGATGTTAACAAAAATAAATAGACGTGAAAATGCTTATGACGTGTTGAATGATTCTCTAGTAATTGTGAAATGTGCTGGTTTATTAACAAGGATATTGGGATGCAAACAGATTTCAGGTTTTTGGTTTCCAATTTTTTTCTTTTTCTTTCTATTAAGAAAGAACAATAAAAACCAATTCGCCAACCAGTTTTGACCATGCATTCCAAATATAAAATTGTTAAAAAGAGAATTAATATTTAAAGAGAAACACCCTTCACAACGAGGCAACAACAATAATATCAACCAACCATCACCAAAATCCATAACCTTATTTTTCCACACCAATCAGATTGTTCTGAACCCATTCCAAACCAGCCAATCATATATCAACAAATCAATAACCTTATTTTTCCACACCAATCAGATTGTTCCGAACCCATTCCAAACCAGCCAATCATATATCAACAAATCAATAACCTTATTTTTCTACACCAATCAGATTGCTCTGATTGGATTTAACCAATCATCTTTCCCAATTACGGTTATAACAAGATGAATAAAACTATTATTATTTGGAATATGATTCTCTTAAACAATTCTAAAATTATTGATTAGGGTTAGACCGTTGACTACTATGCTGAGTAAAAAATACCTTATCTCGAATGTGATTAGAACCAGTCGAATAAGGCACACATGATTAGTAAATAAATATAAGACACGACAAAACTTTTATGAGTACATCATAATCAGTAAGTAGTACAACTAGTATCTAATACATATAGTAACTTTCAACTGTTTATATAAAACGTAAATTTACCTAATAGAAAGAACAAATAAGAAAATATTTTCCGTTATACTTTTATAACTTCCCTTTTGTGAAATCTGTCATATATTTATATACGTTAACAGATATAGATACAGCTGTTATATATGTGTGTGCGTGTGTACGAGGAAGGTTAAAGCATGAAATTAAATTTCAAATAAAATGGCGTTTTTAATATATGGAATAGTTGAAAAGCATGATAACAAACGAGTAAAAATAATAGCACAGACACACCTGCATTATTTGAACTACTGTTCTCATCTTGTGTGTCATTCTCACAATGTTGTAGTCTCCGAAGATCTTTCAGTATGTCTTGTTGAACTCGAGAATCTCCCCCTAATTTCGAATGGAACCCTTTATTTAATCCATGCAAATAACCCAAGGACCGCTGGCATAACAGGTAAAGTAAAAAGAAAAATTAAGTTCTAACTGACACTTTTTTTTTAGAGGTTGACGGTTCAATCCTCAGTGCAAGCGATACTAAGAATAGAATTTCAAATTACTTAAGATTTCTACTTGGTCATGGCTGGCAGAATAAGAACATACTATCCTCGTGGATTAAATAAAGAATTTTTTCTTAATCTGTTGCGAGTCTCAAGTTCAACAAAATATTTTCGAGTTCAGTAAGTTAGACCTGAAGAATGTCGGAGGTTACATCAACCGAGATATTGTGCAAATATGAAGATAAGAACAGTAGTGCGAATAATCGAAAAAAATGCAACTTATCAATCCCCATCTCCAAAATTCAGAAACACAAACACATCTTTAAATTGATATTTTGTTTAAATCTACCTAAATACCGGTTGGCTCTAGAGATGTGCCGATGTTATTATTTTATTAGTCTATTTTTATGCTTTTCCACTATTCAATATACTAACATTCCATATATGTTATATATATATATATAATAACATGAAAATCAACTTCTCAAAACCTATCTTTCTGATATCCAGAAACTGAACCAAACAAAAGAAGTAGACTCAATATATATATATATATAAAGGCTCAATATCTTTTCAGATACAGCGTTTTAACAATAATAGATAATAAATTTCGTTTATCTTAACAATTTACTGCAGTTTCATGACTTATTCAATTCCTGAAAGTGTGTTAATATATTCCTGAATAGTTGAAAACAAATTCAAACTTAGTGGCGTGTAAGGAAAGAAGATAATCCAATCCTATTAAAACCATCTTTCTTTTCATAATATTCCTTAATATTAGGACTTGTACTTGAGTCTTGAGACATACAATCAAGGAGTTAGCCCAAGACAACACCTTTTGGTGATACCACATCAGGCTGTATGAAGATATCGGCTTTCTGACTTAAATGCATTAAACATTGATATTTTTTTCCGCATTCTCTTTGCAAAACTCAATCATGTTTTGCACAGTAAAAAATAACAAATTTTGAAGCAATAAAAACAAAAACCATGAATAAATATTTGAAGATATAAAGAATCTGAAGCATGAGAACTTTTTTCCAAAATGACCTTAGCACACCACTGTTCAAACGGAATATATTAAAACACTTCGGAATATCAGATATACGATGAAACTGCAACAAAGTGTTCAGAAAAGCCAAGTTTATTATTTATTCGTATTATTTGGATTCTTCAAACTACTGTTTTCATCTTGAGTGTCATTTTCACAACGTTTCAGTCGATGTAACCTCCAACCTTCTTCAGGTATATCTTATCAAACTCAGTAATGTTTCTGTCAAACTCAGGAATTCTGACAGAATTTTGAACGGAACCATTTATTTACTTCATAGGGGTAGCATGCTCTCGTTCCATCAGCCATGACTGGATAGAGGTCCTAAGTAATTCGCAATTGTATTTTTCTGTCGCCCACACTAAGAATTGAACCTTCAGGAGAATATCACTTTTATAATTGATTTTTCCAAGTACTCTAACCATTGTGCCACGAGTCCTTGAGGACAATTCTAATACAAATTTTAAGAACCTTCGTACTAGAACTGTTCGCAAGAACCCATGGCACAGAGGTAAGAGTATTTGGAAAAATCAATTGTAAAAGTGATATTTTCCTGACAATTGAAAGTTCAATTCTCAGTGTGGTCGACTGAAAAATACAACTGCAAATTACTTAGGATCTCTATTCAGTCATGGCTGATGGAACGAGAGCATGCTACCCCTATTAAGTAAATAAAGAATTCAGTTCAAAATTCCGTTCAAATTCCCAAGTTCGACAAGATACACCTGAAGAAGGTCGGAGGTTATATCGACTTAAACGTTGTGAAAATGACACTTGCGATGAGAACAGTAGGCGAAAGAATCCAAATAATACGAATAACCAATCCTCATCTCAAAAATTCAGAAATTAATTATTTTTTATTGTTATAAACATATACATACATGCATGGATGTGTGTCGTGAGTATGAATGCATGTATGCGTTTATCTTGTCTTCCACAACAACCAAAAGACACGTACCACCTAAAACCGACTCTATATTCCACCCACCAAATTGCTGACCCAAAGCATACCAGGAAGGTCAACAGATGTCCCTCGTGACACAGAGAAATAGAAGTGCTAATAGTAATTTGAAAAAAAAAAAAGAAATAACAATGATGGGCATGGCAGGCAGGCAGGGTGGGTCACAGCTTACCTGATTGTCATCGTGTCTTTTATGAACGCAGTGTTTTCCTTTTGCTCTAGGTGAGAAATACCCTGCACGCTGCTGCACCAAAGCACGAAAAAGAATGGACCTTTTCTCAGATTTTTAAACGGCATCGTGTTGACAACAATAAAATCACATGTATCGAGTGGGGGATGGGGGCATCATCGTCAAGAGAACACAGTTATCAGAAATAGAATGTAGACTATCAAAAGGGGGAAAGATAACGCACACACACGAATGGGTGTAGGTATACTAGTAGTAGACGGTAAGCAGCATCCGTTGTTATCCCCGGATAATATGGAATGCTGATCACGGAAGAAGTAGAAAGGGAGAAGGGGTAATGGAGAGAAGAGAGCAAAGATGAACAGGAAATGAAAGAAATAATAACAGATTATGAAATGAAAAACATTAAAAAAATATAATATTTCAATGACATTTTAAAATGAGAATATTGGAAATCAAATGGCATTATTGAAAAAGTATATTAAGAAGTTTCAATATACAATTTATTTTTTCTATTGAAATTTTTTTACTTCCGGTTTCATGGATGAATAGGTGTTAACTGTCAGATTGGATTAATATAGATTAGTCTTATATGTAAATGGTCAAATCCTTCGGATACCTCTGATTTTTGTGAAATTTTCAACAATAAGCATGAATTAATTCATATTCACTAAGTTTTTTGTTTCTTTTGAGTATTTTAAAGAGTTTTCAGGATGTAATTTTGTCATTTCTTTTAAAATGAACCAAACGATGTATGTAGAGACTCGCAAAGAAAAAAAAAAAAACACAAAAAAACTCTGACACAATTTTTTTTTTCAGTGAAAGAAAAACGTTATTTATTTCGTTCACTTTCACAAACAATACGTATATATATACGGCACGATCATGTTGACACACCAGTTCTCGCCAGATCACCGAAGTTAAGCAACGCTGAGCTTGCCAAGTACCAGATGGGTGACCATTTGGGAAGGCGAGGCGGCGTATGTACTGCGAGGTAATATATATATATATATATATATACCAGGTTGGGAAACTGGCGTGGTCTATTTCCTCTCAAGGGCAGATGGGCCTCTCTTAAGCCGTGGTAGGCAACTGATATAAAAAAAATATATCCTTGATAGCCTTGGCGAAGCATCAAGTACTTCCGGCCATTAGAAAAAACGTGAAAGATTCCGTGGAATTTGTTCACGTTTCACCTGCGCCTATTGGCATTGGATGAAACATTTCTTCTTTTCTTTTCACACACACAAGTCACGAATACGTATTCACAACATGACGCAATATGTTTTCTCTTTCTTTCCCTTTCCTGGTCCGATCATAGTCCTTTGTTTCTAGCTACAGTCAGGTGTTGTGTTGCAGTAATTCTCTCTAGGACCCACAGGTCGGCCGGCTCGCTTTCTAAGGAGGAGACTCCCGTGCTTGTCCGCATATGTACGCATTTCATTTTATGATGTCATGCTCATGCCACGGTTTAACTCGACATGCGAGTCGGCAATATGCGTACGTGTCCTGACTTGGTCATTTAATGACAGAGCCAGCAACTACATTACAAAGGGACATAATACGGACACAACTTCTCATTTTAAAATTCTAATATTTCAGATTGGCATTGAATTCGACCCATACTTATTAGATATGAATTAGATAAGAATCACTGAATTTCCCTTCTTAAGACCACTTGTAACAGCGTGGACGCACGTATGCAAATGCATGCGAAATGACGTCACTGGTAGTGAAAAACAAAGAATTTAAAAAGGAGGTAATGTTAGAGGCGGGGATAACGTTCGAGATCACGTGAGAGGCGTGAAGAAGGTTCAAGATCACATGGGTGCCGTTACGGTCGTAACGATGAGGAAATAAATATCTTTGTTGAAAAGAAAAAGTGAGTTGAAGTTCATTTCTATTCTTTGTCTTCTTTGCGACTGAGGCTACAATGTGTTGGTTCCTCGATAATGTTACACATTTAAGCCTTGAACTTTACACATTTGCTTGAATCAAAATCATTTAATGGATTTGGATCAAATTAGATTAGGATTCTGTATATAATATTTATTGTTATATCTTGATTTTAATCCTTATATAAATGCATTTGGGGATTAATATTACTTATCTTGGTAATTATCTATTTTCGTATGATAATAGATGTAGACTTCAAATTTCAAATATTATGGAAAATTTTTCTTCAATTACGCCACGATTTCCAATTAATCAGAAGTAGATGTCTTACTAAATATTGACTTTGCTTTCTTGTTTTTATTGAACAACAGACAAAAATAAATGATTTTATTTTTTTTTTTTATAAATTAACAATTTTTTTTAATTATAATTTTCTCAAAACTTTACTTCCTGAATTTTCATTCGCTGGTAAATAAAATTCTTTTAGAATTTATTATCAAAAAAATTATATTCTGAATTTACGACAAAACTAAACTTCAGTGAAATTGTTAGAAAATATATAAAAAAAAAAACTTCACCATTACGTAATTCAAATTAAAATGTGCTCTAATTATTCACTGTTAAATATTGATTTATTTTTCAATAAATCTTTCAGTTCGATTTTCCAGCGAAAACGGTTGATTCCCTGCAATATGTTATTAACTTTTGATCAATATTGGTAGGAAGAATGCAGGAACTTTATGTTGAACAGTTTCTTATCCAATGCTGTTTACTCAAAGAACATGAAATAATGGAAGCGTTCCATCTTTGGTCGATGACAGATTTAAAATCTTTAAATTTATTGAAAAGTAAAATTTAAAAAGATAAGAACTAAAGCGTAACACTGTTCAATGGAAACAAGAAAGCAATTTTTTTTTTCAAAATTATCTGGCGTTAAGGTTCATTACTTACCATTCTACATATCGTGTGGACAAAAGCATTTTAATTACAATATTCATACGGATCAAAAAGACAGAAAGGAAACATTCAAAACACAAATCAAAGCTCAAAAGAAAGAAAATAGAAAAATAAATTAAAAAAAAATAAAATAAAAATGCTACCCCAAAATTAATTTTCTTTAAGAATTTACTTTTTTTTTTTTCTTGAATAATCTGCTAAGAATTTTACACAAAATTTAGAAATCAATCATAGAGAGCGCCAAAGCATAACGGTATATATATATATATATATATATAATTTTCTTTTGTTTAGATAAAATAATTTGGTGAATTCTTTTACATCTCTGCAGCAATTTTAACATCTTTGATTTTAAAAGTTTGAATTTTTTTATTTTAAACATTCTTTAATCACTGAATTCAACGTTTCCTTCTAAAGCACTTCTCGGTATATTCTCGCTCAAAACGTCTTTGACTGTTAATCTAATTGACATAGTATGGAATAATATCTGCACACCGATGAGTTAAAATAATTCAGAATTCTTCTTCATTAGAAAGAAAATCTCCTAAAATGCATTTTTCTTACTGTTCTGTATTTTATCTGTGCTTTCGAGTTCGATTAATTTTTTTTAATACCAAAACCTAACAATCCAATTTATTTCACATTTAGCTTTTGAGGACGACTTTTAAATTGGAAAAATGCTGTAGCTTCTGGCTTCTACAATTTTAATGGATCTAAAAAAAAAACTAAAACTCCGTTTAAAGAGAACATATAAAATTTGTTTTTGAAGATAAATAAAAAATTACAACTAACAATTTAGCATCGGAGATTTTAACGAACTTTCCGTTCTTTCCTATCTTCTTTTGCTTATAAGATAGACAAAGCTTGCCTAGGCTGTTTGACATTCTTAGACTGTTTGAAAGAATCTAGGGATGAAATGGCTTCATCTAACTACCAACTAATGAGACAGAGACCGCACTAACCAGCAGGTGGTATCGCCAATAAATCGTTAATAAACTGCAAATTATGTCTAAGTCAACTCAGATATGCCCTAAGACTGGCCCCAGAAGGAATTTCTAAACAAATTCTTCAATGGACGCTTGATAGAAAAAGAATAGAAGACAAAAATGAACTGAAGCAAACAATTAAGAGATTGGATTGCAACGGGAAAAAACTGGAAGGATGCTGTGTATCCAAAACGATGCCTTATTTGATTGCATCATGCATCGCAGGATATGGAGTCTAAATAAGTAAGCTTGCCTATAAGTCTAAATATGTGAGCCTGCCTATAAGTCTAAATGTGAGCCTGCCTATAAGTCTAAATATGTGAGCCTGCCTATAAGTCTAAATGTGAGCCTGCCTATAAGTCTAAATATGTGAGCCTGCCTATAAGTCTACACTGCGTATCAAATTATTAACGAGTTGACGTGTTTTTAAATATTTAAGGAACGAGTGAATAAAAATCCATGAAACTTTGAGAAAGTGCTTACAATACTATTCAGCTACTTCAGTCAAAAATAAAAGTATTTAAAGCAGTATGAGCGAAATTATGGCAGAAGATAGGAATATTTGTTGATTTCAGTGGGTCAAGTTATTAACGAGGTTGAGAAAAAACACGATATACCCATAACTTGTTTATTGAAATAATTTTCAAACATTAAATGAACTAGGAAAATACTTAGAACTCAATAACTACATAGCAATTTCTACGTTGACATAATTAGTAGGGGATATGCGATCCTTTCTTATGAATAACTTGTAAAAGACGTTAGTCCACAGAATTAATCAAATTTGTGATTTCGTCAACAGTTATTCCTTGCGATAACTCTTGGAGAAGCATCCCACAACTCATCTTTGCTCTTAAATTGGCGTCCACTTGTATAGAGGCGTCGCTTCATGATGCTCAAAGGTTTTCAATTGGGTTAAAATCTGGTGAATTCGCAGGCCACTCCATCTTCCGTAGCCCAGAGAACCCCAGTTGCTGCAAACACTCTTTGCTTTTGTTTGCTGCATGCGAGGGAGCATTATCCTGCATAAAAATAATGGTTCTTCAGAACGTCAACCTTTGCTTCTTAAGCCATGGTTCAAAATGCTCCTTTAGAAAGGCTATGTAAGCATTTGACGTCATTTTTACGCCTTCTGGGACTCTCCATGGGCCAACTAAAGTACCTCCGATAATCCCAGCTCAAATCATTATCCCATCACCACCTTGTTGGCACGTTAAACGCTGATGATGATGTCGTTCATCTAGGACCCATCCCTTGCTTCAGCCATCAGGAGTGACATGCACTTCATCCGTGAACAAAATTTTGGAAAAATCGGTTTTCATGTTGTCCTCTGCCCATTTCAATTGGTTTTGTATGTGATGTTGCTTTAATGAAGGCTTTGTCACAGGCTTAGCAGACTTTGCCACCTTTTTCAGAAGGCGATATCGAGTAGTTTTTGAGACATTCTTCAATCCAGTTTGGTCAAAGACTTCTCGACTTCACGATTAATTTGAAGTAGAGAACAGCGTGAAACAACTCTAGATTTACCTTTATCAGCTCTCTTACATACCTTTGTAGGGTACTTGACAAAGTTCTTCACAGTTTGGTGTTACCTTCCTATCATTTTCGATATTTCGAGGGTTATTTTACCTTTTGCTAGCTGTTCTGTAATAGTACTCTTTTCAGAACTACTCAAACCACCTTTACGACCCATTTTATTGGCGAAACAAACTGTCTTGTTAATAATTTGACACACCTTAAATACCGTGGATTCCTCAATTACGATGGCAAGTTGTTTACATTGCGCGGAACAGTATGAAAATTTCACAGTACGTACAATTCAGCATTGCCAACGGTTTTGAAGCTTTTGAAACAAAACTGCCGGTAAGTTTTTGAAACTGGTAAAAAAATGTTATCTCGTTAATAATTTGACATGCACTGTAAATATGTGAGTCTGCCTATGTCTAAATATGTGAGTCTGCCTATAAGTCTAAATAAGTGAGTCTGCCTATAAGTCTAAATATGTGAGTCTGCCTATAAGTCTGTGCACTTTTTAGGTAATATTATGCTTTCAGACTGAGGCAATTTTCTATACATAATCATTTACATAATCTGAACACGATATCGCTTTCAGTAATGGCTACACGTCAGAATAAGTCTGACCTTTTTTTATAGCCTTAACGTCAGGCAGCAGGTAAATCTATATAAATAAAATAGTAGATTTATGCGTGTGTGTCTGTAAATATTTAACCGATAAACTCTTAAACTACTGCTCACATAACACTGAAATTAACAGGAAATAATAATCAAACACCAAGGATGGTTTATAATGAATAAAATCTTTGTTTGAACAGATAAATAATGCATAAAAAAATATGTCGGCAATGTTCATTTCAACTTGCCGACTATTTCTATTACTTTTGCGCATGTGCAAATTCATTCATAGCTAGAAATGGTTTAATTTTTAATCTTTCTTATCTATTTGTCAATAGCTCAAACAGTAGGGAACGTGTCTGTTTTTTTTTTTTTTTGTTATTAAACCATAAAGTAACAGAAGAGACCTTTTTGTTTTGTAAGGAAAATTTTCAAGATTGTGGAATTTTTGACAGAATAGGAAGTACATTACTAGATGAGAAATCGAAAACAAAGATAAAAATGTCAGATAGGAATTTCAGAAAATGTGTTTGAAAGGAATTTGGATTTTTTTCCCCTCCAAATTTGAAAATTCTATACAGGAATCTTCCTACACATTGGAATTCATAATAGCAAACTTTTAATATTCATCCTTCGCTCTTCCTTCCACCCTCTAAAACATTCATGTACCGATGTACAGTGTCGCAGAATCCACAGATAGAGAACACCCCCTGTTTCAACATGCCCAGGTTTTGAAAAAGGCAAAGTATTTCGGAATACATTGTGATGTCATAGGAGGTTCTCTCTATTATTTGCATAACTCCATTCATTTTACTACTCTCTATTCTTCCTTCCTCCTACCATGTGTACAAATGAGCTTATAGAAAATAACGGTGGAAGTAGTTTAATACATTATTGGCAATGTATATATACAGCATAGTCATGTTGACACACTGATTCTCAACAGATCACCAAAGTTAAGCAACGATAAGCTTGGCCAGTACCAGATGAGTGACCATTCAGGAATGCTAGGTGCTGTATGTATCACGCTGGTCTGAAGAAATTTCCAGGTTGGTATCTGGAGGTGTGTTTAATCTACTGGGAGAAATGCACCCTTACGGGTCTATTAAGCCTGACATAGTGATATAAGACAAGAAGGAGAAAGTGGCAACCCTAGTTGAAGTAAGCGTCCCTAATGATGCTGGCCTTAACAAAGCAGAGAGGGAGAAAATAACAAAATACCAAGGACTTATGTACGACACGAAAAGAAACTGGAACCATAGGAAGATATCAGTCATACCAGTCATTATAGGAGCAACCGGGCTAATGAAAAAGAATTTAAAAATCTATCTGCGAATATACCCGGTGAACCAAGTGCAAGAGAAATACAAACAATAGCACTTAAAGGGACGGTTAGAATCTTGAAAAGATTTCTCGGTTAGAGTAACTAAACTAATGGGAGAATGTTTGGCATCCGGTAGAATGCCGCATCCGCAGCAAAAACAAAGTGATAAAAAAATTAAAACAAAAGAGAAGGAAAACTATAACGCAAAACCTTAGGCTTACTGTCAGCTCTGTTTTTTTTGGTATCGACTGAGATTAGCAGTCGTACAAAACCTTCGCCACTATAAACACATCATCTATATGGATTTCCGAACAACTTAGTTGTTGTGGTGAACCTCATACGTCTAATTCGACAGGAGTATCATCAATGTTTCTTTACACTGATTACCTGAATATTTTCATTAATAAGAGTATTTTTGTTTTTAATTGTGTATAAAGTTCGATCTTTTTCTTTATTTAAAATAAATTGGTTGACGACTAACACGAGAAGAAATAAAAATGTACTTGTAAATTATAACACTCGGATAGGGATTTTATCTTCTGCTCCAAAAATCAACAGCGATTAAACCATTCCATGAAATGCTGGTTAATGTGATGCTCCAAGATGACCCCCCCCCCTCCCCGGCCTTTACCTTCTCTATTCGAGAAGGTGTTAGTTTATTTCTAATCGCTTGTGGAGAATGTGTTAGTTTATTTCTAATCGCTTACCGGGGAATCTGAACAAGGCTTTTTGCAGGTCAGAGTGCCCTTCCTGGGGGAGCGCTGACTTTTCAATCCCACTTTCTGATCCTGGTGTCACAGTTCTTGCAGTGGGAGAGAACTAAATACCCCCTTCCCTTCCCAGAGATTAGAGAATGATTTATTTGAATCTATATAAAAACATTACGTTTTCAAGATTGTTGAAATCGTTTGCTACCTTGCAGCCAGCAGCAACACATACGCAGATGCAGTTAATGAGGTTAACTAGGAAAGAAAATTGGATAATTTTGAACCGTTCTCTCATTACTTTCGAGTTAATCAATAAATCCCTTGTTGCAGTATCTAACCTTGGAGCGATCTCATCAATTGGTACAATATTCATGCAGTTTTTTGTTTCTCTGAATCGCAGCTAAACAGGGTTCCATAGCTCAAATTGACGCAAACCTTTCATTCCATTCACAACCATTATGTAATAAAAACGTTACTAGCAATTCCTACCTCTCCCTACCGTGCTACCTTTTTCTTTCTTTCTTTTAACTATTCCTGTTTTTATTTAGCAAGGCATTTGGTGGTTTATTTTATATTAAACAAGCAGAGTTACCCAGCATTGCTCAGATCAAAGATGTAGCATATTTCTATTAAAACTTTTATCTCTTTCCCTCTAATCCGGTTTGTTTCCCCCTCCTTCTCCTCACACCTGCTTTCTTCTCTGTCTAGCCCATGCCTCTCTCTGGAGATACACACCCACATACACACACAGGAAACTCGTTTTCATAGATCCATTAAGAAATGAATTAGGGTAAGGAAAGTAACTCCTTGATTAAAAAAAATAAGTTATTTCCCTTTCGTTGGTACATAATCTGGCTGGAAAACCGACCACTTCCCTCTGAGAAAATCTGTGCCAGTTTAAGGTTAAATAATACATTTTTTTTCTAAATTTTGACTATTATTCATCTAGAGCAACACTGATCCAGAAAATGGCTAATTTGTGGGTACTTGTTTTGTCATTGTTTTACTTATAACAGGGCATACAAACAGACATGGACTCATGAAAAAGAATTTAAAAAAAAAACTATAATGGTGTGTTTGATCTTTTGGTGTTTATCAACAGTTATAACAATTTGTCCAATACTTTTGCTCAGGAGTTTGGAAGTAAATTTATTACACGAAATTGGTAACTCCGAGGTGCAAAAAAAAAAAAAAAATGATATTTAGCATCATTTTATTATATATTAGAACTTCTAAAATTTCTGCTATCAGGACTTTAAATTCATTACTTAACACTGGTGACCTCGATTTGCCAAAAATTATATTTAGCATTTTTTTTTTTTATATCTGAATACTTTTAAAAATTTCTGCCATCAACATTGGTGACCCTGATATGAAAAAAATTATATTTAGCATCTTTGTTTTAATATCTGAGTATTTCTAAAATTTCTGCTTGATAGCTCTAGAAGGTACATGTTAGATAAAAGCACTACCCAACATTGACGTAAAAAGAAAAAAAAAAAGAAACTTAAAAATAAGAATGGTATCTGTTAAATGCTAATGATTTTTATTTTAATGATGTTTATGGGGCTTTTAATTTAATTTTATTGTTTGGGTAGCATTATAAAAATCAACCACAAAAAGATGACAGTAATTAAAAACAGAAATCGGTGAAGCTTTAAACGCCATAAAATTTTGTGAGAGCAAAACAAAGAGATTGGCCAAAACGTAATGATTATTTGCAAATAAAAACATTTGAATGACGGAAAACATTAAAAAATAAATAAAAGGAAGGAAACGAGAGTCCAAGGAAAAGGCTACCTGGTTATGCGGTAAAGAGATCTTAGATAGACCTTCTCTGGTTCCACTATCTGGAGTATCTGTCCGATTCGGCGGCAGGCTGTCTGGTGTTTGCCGATCATCTCGATATTCTCTGTCTAACTCTTTGTGCGAATGTTTCCTGTTGGGAAGAAATAGAGCAAAACCATTTATGTGTTTTTACTCATCTTTTTAAAATAAAAAAAAATAAAAAAACAAAAGAACTTTTGTTTATGTTGTGGGGACTCACCCATGCACACGAAATGAACTCTTCCAAACTATAAATAGACGGAAAAGTACAACTCTGGTGGTGGTCTGTGTACATCATAGTACACCATCTTGGCGGTACATGCTACGACTGTTGAGTGTTGCTCTTAGTATATACTAGGGGGGAGGGTAAACGGCGTTGCCCGGGTGTTTGGAAGTGTGTGTGGTTTTGGGTAAATCAAAACACCTGGGTGTTTGTGTCGGGGAGGGGGGTATAAAAAAGTTTTTGTAGGTAAGTATGAAGGATCGAACCCGAACCCTTGAGTCAAAGTTGGAAATTAAAGTGTGAAAAAAAAAGTGCAATGTTAACCACTGGGCCACGACGAAATAGTAACAGAGACATGTTTGAATTTATTTAAGTATTAAAACTTGGCAGGTGTCCATACTGAATGAAGTCAACTTTGACTGCGGGGCAGTATTTTATTTACTGCAGGGCAGGATTTTTTTTTTGTTTCCCCAAGATGTTGTAGGGAAAACCAGCTCCCCATAAAAAGGGGATTGCCCAAATTAAATAGCAATTGTCTGATATAAGGAGAAACTCCATATTGATCAAAGCTGATTGCTTTCGGACGTTTCCGGAAAAATGTCACAAGAATTAGTTTCGCTTTTATTATACAAAAAAGCTTAATGCACATTTGGCGATCAAAAAATGTTGAATATTTATCTTTTCAAAGTCGAGCAAATTAAATAGACAGGCGACTCCCATTATTAACTCTTAGATATTATCATTTAGACATGACATAAAAAGTTTTAAGAAGAAGTGAGTCGACCGATCGCTTCTTGGAAAAAAGCCTTTCTCGGAGATACACAAAAAGCGAACATACATACATACACACATTTTCACTTTTATATTTATAGACTAGCGAGGGGTACCTGGCGTTGCCCGGGTGTTTGGAGGTGTGTGTGGAAACTCCGGGGTTGGGGGGGGGGGTAAAAAATGTTTTGGTAGGTAAGTATGAGGATCGAACCCGCACCCTTGAGGCAAAGTTGTAAATTAAAGTGTGAAAAAAAAAGTGCGACATTAACTATTGTCCTACCGCGAGATGCTAACGGAAACACGTTTGAATTTATTTAATTACTTGGATTTGGCAGGTGCCCGTTTTAATGACTTAATGAGGTCAAGTTTGACTGCGGGATTTTTATTTTCCCAAGAGATGTTATAGGAAAAAGACTAACCCACATGCGGCGAGCGACAATTGTTGAATATTTATCCTCCCGAAATCGAGCAAATTAAATAGACAGGCGAGCTTCGTTGTTAACTGTGAGATATTACGATTTATATGCGATATAAAAAGTTTTAAAAAGTTGTGAACCGACCGACCGCTTCTCTGAAAAAAGCCTTTTGTAGACATACAGAAAAAAGCGAACACACATACATAGATACATTTTCGCTTTTATATATATAGAAGATATTCTGTTTTGTTTCAATAAAATTGACCTTTCCAACCCATGTCTGTGTTTTTCCGTAGTGACCCCTTTCAGTTTATTTGTATTTTTCGTTATTCATTGCATATTGTAATTAATTTTTAATGCAGCTTAATTATTTTTTTGTAATAATTTGTTACTTTTTTAATTATAATTAGAACACTTGAATATTTTTAGTTTAAGAAGCAATTATCGACTCCAAAAGATTAGATATGTCGTAAAACCACAAAAAAAAAAAATCATTAAAAAATGAAATATTTCTGAATAAAATCATTAAATCATTGTGAGTTTATTGCAAAAAAATAATCTGTGTAGGAAGTAAAAAAACATATGTTGTTGTTAAATGTTATTATACGAGGAATCATTTCCAGTTAAAATCTTCTGAAAAATACTCATTTTGTATTGAGAAATATGCATTCTTAATATGTAAATGTCTCATTTGAGCTATATTGAATGATTTTAAATAATGTTTACAAATTTAAAGTGCGTATTTCTCAATACAAAATGCGTATTTTTAAAAGATTTTAACTAAAAAAAGATTCCTTATATAATAATATTTAATAGAAAAAAAATATTTATACTTTTTATTTTCCTCACAATGAACTCACGCCGTGATTTAGTGACTTTGCATTTTTCTAATGATGACACCACTAAATTTAGTCAGTTTTAAAGACCAGAATCGCAGTATATATATTTGTAGCGGTTCTAAGTATTAATATTTCTTTCTCCTTATGGAGAGCAACCTCTGTGAAAGTATTTGATCACACAAGATACAAGAGGAGAAAATGAGCTTTTGGTTTACTATTAGCAGTCTCCTAACTTTCGCTTCCCTTAGTTTTGTCTTTTAGTTCACACATTTCATGAGCAATCTTTCTGACAAAGAGGGAATAATTGTTGTTTTCTATATTAGAATTTATCCATCTAATACTTAGTATTGGCTACTTTTTTTACCTTGAAGTAGTATTTGTTCTGTTTTTTAGTTCTTTACATCAAATGGCTGCCTGCCTTATCTGGACCGATTTCCATAAAAAAAAAAAATATCAGGTTGTAATGACTTTTGTCCTTTTTTAAGGCTCAAAATGATTGATAAAAACAAATATTGGATTAATTTAATCGTTATTGTCATCACCTTTCTTCTTTATGAAGTTTTTCTATTTATTTTTTTTATGGAAATCGCTCCTGACAAGGTATGGGGCATCTTTATGAAAGGAGCTAAAAATATTATTTCAAGGTCAAAACTATCCAACGGAAAAAAAAAAGCCAATGAAAATATGAGAGAAAATGAAAACAATGAACCTAAGAGAAGAGGGATAAATAAGGGCCTGGTCAGAGATAGGTTACTTTAAAAACCAATTTGTTGAAGCCGTCTAACGCATACCAACATATAAAATGGATGTTGAACCAAATATGGTGACGCAAGGGATTTTAAAGGTAACTTTTGTGAATTTTTTATTCCTCCCAATCGAACAAAGCAAACATCTGTTTTTCTCATGTATAAATTTGAGTTATCAATTAGGTTAATGTTTTAAGCAGATGTGATAGGTCATCGGTAATTTTACAAAGGCTAACTAGTTAATTGAAGAGAGGAAATATGTTATAGACATTAACATACATTATAAACCCTTCACTAACGTTCTTATCAACTAAATGATACTAACTTTTTAGATCTGTAATTACTTATAGAATTATAGAAGAGCCGCAGAGTACAAACTCTTAACTGCTGTGATATGGTGTGTGAAAAGCTGTGCTTCTTTCATGCTAATAATTGGTTGTTGTCTCAATAACTGGCATTGTTGCTAAGCAACTAAGACACTAATTTGCATAGCAATGATGCTGTATGGTTGTTAGTCAATTCTTAAAGATATGCTGATTTTTTTAAGCCCCCCAAACCACTTGAATCGAGAATAAGAGTTAATCAGTATCAGTTGAGCAGTGAGACCACACCGTGAAGATTGATAATGATGCTGGAATTATGCGACTTCAAGCGTGTCCTATATATAGAAATATATAAACATACACACATCTATATTTTAATACAATAATGTGTGTGTTATTTTGTTTCCTGCTTACATCTTTTTTCTTCCGAGTGACTGTCGTTTAATTGGTATGACCTTCCATTTTTTGTAATAAATAATTTTACCAAGAATTCTTCATAAATTTTGGTTTCGGTTTCGATTATAGCTGATGGCTCTCAAGTCATCAAATTTTTTCATAAATGATTTCACTAAGGATTCTGCATAAGTTTTGGTTTCGGTTATAGCTGAAGCAACTCAAGTTTATATATATATATATATATATATATATATATATATATATATATATAATAACTTTGCTTAACAAAAATTCTATCAAGATATCATCCGCCGCAACAATGCCTAATTTAGTCCAAACAATTATAGAATCTAATAGCAAGAAAATTAAAGATGCCCAGGCAATCCCTTTTCCCTTAGCCAAGAAAACCAAATGTAATTACCAGAGAAATAATGAATGCTCTCTTGACAATAACTGTATCCATAAGAACGGCATCTATTAGTGTACTGTAATCGAGATACCATCTAAATCCTTTCAAACCAACACTACTAATATTTTTCAACTGCCACTCCCCGGACAATCATATCATAATTAAATTAAAACATCCCTCTCTATCAATAACTTACTAAATAAAAACACTAACAATGTTAATAGAGATAAACCTTTGCCAGACTACTCCCATGACAATAATATTGGAAACCCTATCAACAGCAATATCCCTAACAATTCACCCAGTTCCTACCCTAACCATAACAATAATGTAATAATGAATACCAGTAGCAGTAACCACACTGCACCAAAACATACACATACATTGGATCCACTTCCACTTTAATATAACTGAGAATCTCTAACCACACATCATCATTTAATTATACAAACCCAAATAGTAGCCAGGGAACTTCTTTAGGTACTCTTATAAAAAAAACTTGAATCTAAAAATATTCGTTTCTCAATTAATTGGGATATTCTATGTAAATCCGAATCATACACCCCTGGCTCTAAATATTGTGACCTCTGCTTATCTGAGGCAGTTAGGATAATATCTCCTTAATGCAAGAATGTAATCAATACAAAAAGTGAGCTGATTTTCCACTGCAAACATAAGACAAATAAAAATATTGCAATTTTTAAATTACTTAGCCCCCCACCTGCTTAAAATTAAAATACCTAATAAAGGTTTTTTTTTTTTTACTTTATCCTTATTACAAGTCTTATACTTTTTTTTCTTTAGTATTAAGGAAATAATTAATAGCACTATTGTCTGTTATCCTTTTTACTTAATCTTATCGATGAAAATGGCACTCCAATTTTATTTTTAATTTTAGTATATAGCATAATTAACTATATGATCTCAATATTTCCTTTTCATACGCATTTTTACTTACAATACTTACTTTAACCCTGTTATTATTTTAATTATTATTACTGTTATTATCATCATCATTATATTATCATCTATTCTTGTTATTATTATTTTATAATCATCATTGTCGTGTCGTTATTAGGATCATAATCATTATTATTATTAAAAATATTATTATGTTTTATTGTTATTGTTAATATTAATATCATAATTACTATTACTGTTGCTATTATTATTAATATATCATTATTATTATAATTATTATCATTGTTATTAATCTTCCTTTTATTATCATTATTATTGTCATTATTATTGTCATTATTATTATCATTATTATCTCTATTGTTATCTTTATTATCTCTGGTCCTGGATATGACCTTGGTGAGGCCCCAGCTTGTGGGCTTTGGGGAGTGTGGAGCCACCCTTTAATTGCCATTGCTCTCAGGTCCACTCTGACTCGGAGTGGGAGTACCTACTAGGATTCCAACTATGGGTTGAATAGAAACCGATTTGAAAACAACAAATATATTCTATTAAAAAATTTTTCTTCAAAATTATTGGATTCGGCATTAAATAACCTGGAAAGGGTTGATATGCCGTAAAACAAAAACAACCAACCAAAAAACTTTATTATCTCCACTGTTATTATTACCGTTATTATTTATTATGATTAACATTAGTATTATCATAAAATTTATTATCATTATTATTATTATTATCAATTTCATTTTTATTATTGTTGTTGTTTTTATCGTGTCATCGTTTGACAGCCGGATAATTATCCATAAGCTAAGATTATGCCACAGTTCCTATTTACAATGCCTCCCCTCGGGACAGGGTTACACCAGGGTCGTTTTTTAACGTGGAGAAAAGGAACAAAAATTAAAAGTGTCTCAGTCGTGAAGGATTTCTCCTCCACTGACAGAGAACAAGAAATTGAAGTGGAGCATCTGAAGAACAGATACTACACTGTGATCTTGTCCCGAAGGCCAAGAAAATAACCAGAGAAAAGTAAGATTATGCCACAGTTAAAATATTTTAAATTTTACCCCCTTCCCCTTTTAATTGTTAGCATTGAGAACAAGTAAAACTTAACAATCGTTGAACCTTACTGTCTGGTCCGCTTTCGTTCGCAGACGTCGATCACAGCTCGCGTGCAAATGTTTTAGGCTGACCTAAATTTAAATATTAAGTTTGGACGCCTCATATATTTCTTAACCAACGATTGAGGCTGACCTGTTGGTTTTTCAATCTCTATATTTCTCTTTTCTATTCAACTGAAGATCAACCTTATTATATTTGGATTATACTGATTGAATGAACAATTTCTATCAATTTGAGTTGATTTTTATCACTTTTTCCTACAGGATTATATTACCCACTGGATTTTAAATTCTGACTGTTGGATTCCTTTTTTAAAAAATCCTTTTCGCTTTTCGGATTACCATTGAAAGAGTCTTCAAATAAGCAGGAATGTTATTCCCGGTGTGTTTCTTTTTCCCCACATTTTTTTCATATTTCTTCACACATTTCTTAACAGACACGAACATTTTGTAATTCATGACTATCATAAATTGTAGTTTCATCTAATGTCTCGACTAGCAAATTATAGCCTAGCTACAATTATAATTTGCTAATTTATCTCTGTCCTCTGATGAGAAGAATAACAAGAACAGCATTCTATGAAACTCCACAGAATAATAGTTTGCAGGAGTATTCTGTCGAATAATAAATTTGATTGTAAATTTTAATTTACAGTTTTAATTTATTTTTTCTTATATATATATATTTTTCTCCATGAGTTTTGGTTTCATTTCAAGCTGATGCACCAAGTCATATGGATATATATATATATATATATATATATATATATATATATATATATATATATATATATATATATATATATATTTTTAAAATCACATAATAATATATAATAATCGATAGAAAATTGACTCTTTAATAATATATATGAAATCTGCATAAATTAAAATATATTTAAGCGTATTTTACAACAGGGCTATGCCGGGCGTCCCTACTAAGATAAATACTTTTGCAGTTTTAACAAAAGAGCTACAATAATGTCAGGGTGTCTCTATTTATGCTGAATATCCACAGAATGCCAACATCAATATATTACATATGAAAGAGTCCACTGTGGAATTTCCATAGGCCCCGCTAGTATATATAGTTATATTTTGTTTGATTTGCAAAATCTAATTAACATCTTCATTAATTGGATATGATACTCAAGTAATACATATTTAAAAAATGTTTTTTATAATAATGACTCCGCATTTATCCAGATAACAAAAACTCTAGTAAGTGGTTAATGATAATGATTGAAAAGCTGAATGTGCAAGTTCAAATCCAGTTCGTTCCATAGAAACACTTCCATCAAACTCACACATGACTTTTTCTTTTAATAAGAGTCACCACTTATCAAGGCCCAACGGACACTCAAGGATAAAGGTTAATCGGTGTCAGGCTGGCAGTGAGACAACACCATGATGATTGGTAATGATGCTGGAATTATACGATTTCAAGCGTGTCTGTATATGTGCCTGTGTTTCTCACTTATATATGACACATTATAAGTTCTTTTTTTTACTTAGTCACCACTTATCAAGGCCCAAAGATCACTCAAGGATAAGGGTTAATAAGTGTCTGGTTGGTGGTGAGACAGCACTGTGATGATCGGTAATGATGGTGAAAGTTTGGCTTTGACAGAATCCCCTTATTTAAAAGGATAACTTAACAAAAATTTGTTCATATTGAACTTGAAAACCACAATGTTGTAGTCAGTTGGGTAACAGTCTCATAGTGTTTTGTTCCACTAGTAGCTCCAGAAAAGAAACTCTTTTAATCAAAGTTTCATTTAGTCCTATGTTTGTTAGTTTTAAGCCGATTTCTCTAGTCTTGTGACTATTATAGAATGGAGAGCCAAAGACCATTATAGGAAAACTGATAAAGAGGGTTAGGGAATCTGAAATTGATGATTTTGAGGTCATCAAATGCTAAATTCACCTGATTACTTTATGTCTGAGATGAGGAAGAGCCAACCAGCAATATTAATTGATGTTTTATCGGTGGCAATTTCTCTCTCCTCAAAATTTGAAAAGATCTGGAACCTTTTTTAATTTTTGCATTTTAATTTTTCTTGCCTGATGATATCTAATACGATTGAAACGGTCTGCACATCGTAGCAAGATATGACTGTATTTACATAAAGAATAAAAAAGAAAATATAATTTGCTCTCTTTGATTGAGCACTATCAACGACCCTTGTTGAAATTCAATTATTTTAAATTTTTGGATATCTTCCTACCTGAAACAAATATATTTAATTAATGAGTCACCACTTACTGAAGCCAAAAGCCACTCGAGGATTAGGGTTAAAATCATGAACAGTTGACATTGATGAAGTTATTTACTTTGCTTAGTTTGGCATGAAGCTACTTAATGAGGATTATTTTCTTTTATACATTGAAATCACCATCAAAACAGTATATATCATGGTTCGAATTTTTTCAGACAGAGATCGATAATTTACATTATTTTTTTACATTATATTTTTTAAAATATTTATTATTCTCATCTTGACTTTATTTTCACAACGTTTCAGCCGATGTAACCTCCAATCTTCTTGAGGTGCAACTCTTCCCAAGTTTGACAGGAAGATGCACCTGAAGAAAGTCGGAGGTCACATCGACCGAAACGTTGTGAAAATAACAACTAGGATAAGAATAGTAGTTCCAATAATCCAAATGTAGTTTAATTCTATGGCAAACAAAATAAACACATCTTCAACATAGAATACTCTTCTCAATAGCCTTTGGTAATCTGCATCAATTTGAAAGATGCTTACCTTTTTTATGAGGTCAGCTGTTCTACCCATCTTAAGAATAAATGGACTTACCAAGCGACAATAAATACAATTATATCCACACATATTGGATACTGATTTCCGCCATTTATTTGGCATCAAGTCAAAATATGCCAATTGAGATTCTAATCTCAACAGTCTGGCAGAAACTTGGTCATTTCGGTGGAGTTTTATTTGTCAGGCAGAGAAAATTATTCTAAGTATTCTACCCACCGAGATCTTTCCTCTTGCCTATGGAGTGGAGTTATTTAATTGGTTACTGCCTGAGGCATCCTGACTGAGAAATGCCAAATAGGGGGGAGGCTGTCCGAGCAATTTTTAAAAGGTCAAATTGCTTCTTCTTTAGAGACACTAGCTTGACTCTGTGCACCTTCTGACTTTTTGTCACATCTTCCTGTGGTTGAGAGGAAGTAAATACTGCAATTTGTGGCAGTTATGGTCCCAGAATCATGACGTGTACTTCTTTGTAACATACTTTCATTAATTATACCATTGTGTCTGTTTTGATTATTATTAGCCTACAACGTCACACCTTTTAAAGCATAATTTTACAAAAATTATTTTTAAATATTTCTATCTTCTAGAAAGATAAAATATTTCTACATAAAGAAAACGAAATTATTTTAAATAAAATACGAGGGGCGTTCCAAAAGTAAGATTGCCTATTTTTTTTTTTTTTCATTCGAATAGATCAGAGAGGATTGCAAATTGCATTGTTATGATGACTGAACTTATGGTTTGGTTTGGTTTGGTTTGGTTGTTTTGTTTTGTGGCATATCAACCTTTTTCAGGTTATTTAATGGCGAATCCAGTTATTTTGGAAATAGTATTCATGTTACATCCTGTTATTTTGTAGGTTTTTATTCTTCAAGCTTTTTGTATCTTCAATTATTAGTTTGTAGCATTTGGTTTGGTTGTTTTATAGTGGATTTTATTGTTTTTGTTCCCTGCCCTGCAGAACATGAATGAGTTTTGCAATAGGAGAAGGAAAAGGGTTACAGTATTAATGTTTGGTACATTTTAAATGGGAAACCAGTCAGGAGGTGGGGGAGATAGAAAGAGAAAGGAGAAATGAGGAGAAGGAAAAGGAGGAAAAGGTGGGCTGTTGTTTTTGTTTTTGCAGAACATAATTAAGTTTTGCAAAAGGAAGTAGAAAAACAAAAAACATCAATGTTAGGTGTATGCATTCATGACTTGACAACTTCATCTCTCTGTTGCAAATATTGACAGTGTGGGACTCTAAGAAATGAATCCCTGTCATGTGTGTGCATCAGAAGCAAAGATGTGTCATTAAATTCCTGGCAAAAATGTATTGAGAATGTGGTTACAATGTAGAAAAATAAATTCTGGAGCACAAAAGGTTGCACGCTTTAATAGTACCACCCCTGTCTTAATACTAGTTAACATTTTTAGTATAAAGTAAGCAGCTTTATTTTTGAAACAACTGTCATATAAGAAAATGTTCTCTAGACACCTATGCACAAGTATCATTCATCACTGGCAAAAGTGTAATGAGAATGGTGGTAACAATGTTGAAAAATAAATTCTGGAGTGCAAAAAGTTGCTCGTTTTAATGGTACTACTCCTGTCTTCATAACTCTTCAATGTTTTGAGTTAAAAACAGGAGGCTATATGTTAGGAATGACCATCGTGAATGTATATATATATATATATATATATATATATATATATATATATATATATATATATATATATATATTATTCAATTTAGGTAAACAACAAAATTATCATTGATCACAACAATGGAACTACTGTTTCAACTTAAAAACATTTAATCAGGCATCCATAGCCTACGGTTGTTATCAGGGGAAGTCTTTTAATTTAATATATATATATATATATATATATATATATATCTTTATATCTCCTAGGATGAAGTACTGTTGCCACATTTGGGCTGGAGATGCTGGAAACTCTTATCCTGCCTTGGCAGAGTTCAAAACAGACTTTGTAGCCTAGTAGGGAATGTCCTTTTCTCTTCCCTGCAACTTCTTTCCCATAAAAGAAACTTTGCGAGCTTGTCTCTGCTCTATCGTTATTTTCATGGCAAGTGCTCATCTGAGCTCCAATCTATGGTCGCCAAACTTTCACGAAAAACACCCGTCTAGCTAAAACCACTATCAATAATTTACCCCACTCTTTATCTATGCCTAAACCTAAACGTAGATTCCATGAACAAAGCTTCTTTCTTAGAACTGCACGCCTATGAAACTCTCTTCCGTTTACTTGCTTTCAAGCTGACTACAATATGGTAGCCTTCAAGTCCAACGTAAACAAGTTTTTGATGAACCCTCCCCTTAAGTAATCCAATTTAACAAATTTCCACTACTAACGATTACTATAATATTGTCCTATTGACTACCGTATACTCATTAACCCTTATCCTCAAGTGGCTTCCAGGCCTTGATAAGTGGTGACTCCTTTGTGAATAAATATATAATATATATATATATATATATATATATATATATATATATATATATATGCAATAACGTGTATGTTCTTTTGTGTGTCACGCTTACATCTTTTTTCTTCCGAGTGACTGTTGTTTAATTGTTATGACCTTCTAATTTTGTAAAACAAAATAATTTTACCAAGAATTCTTTATAAATTTTGGTTTCGGTTTTTGTTATAGTTGATGACACTCAAGTAATCTATAAGTTTTGGTTTCGGTTTCGATTCAAGTTGATGCACCCAAGTCATATAGATACATTTTTTTTTGTATTTTTGAAATCACAACTTTATAATAATATATAAGAATCAATAGAAAATTGACTCTATGATAGTATATATGAAATCTGCATTCTGCAAGAATTAAAATATCATATTTAAGTGTATTTTACAACAGGGCTATGCTAAAAGGGCGTCCCTGCTAAATTAAATAAATACTTTTGCAGTTTTAACAAAAGAGCTACAATAATATCAGGACGTCTCCATTTATGCTGAACGTTCATAGAATGTCAACATCAGTATATTACATATGAAAGAGTCCGCTATGGAATTCCCACAGGTCCCATATATATATATATATATATATATATATATATATAATTATTTTTTACTATAATAATTAAATACCTACAGACACTAGTGTTTCATCCTTTCGGGAATCTTCAGTGCAGGGTGTCACGATTACTACCAGTCGAACGATTCGAACCCCGTATCACGTGACATCTCTGGCTCGATTAGCGGAGACCTAATCCATTCGGCTACCATTAACCGCTTGAAATAACGTTGAATTTTAAACATTTTAATTTTAAGTGTTCATTTACGCCAGACAGACAGTGATCTAATCGTGATATATATATATATATATATATATATATATATATATATATATATATATATATATATCTCGTGAAACTTCAGATAAAATCTAGAGTCGTGAAAATGAAAGTGTCTTATAGAAATACCTTCTGTTTGATACAAGTAATAACAATATAATGATAATCATAGCAATAAGTTTTAATAAAACTTAAGAAAAATATGAGAAATGAAAAGTGCGTTTTTGTACTTACTCACTATGCCCACTTGGGCCAAGTGGAGCTTGCATTGCAGATTGATTTGGATGTCGACCAAGTGTGCCACCCTGCGGTTCACTACTCCTAGAAACTGCAGAGTTAGACTTCTTGGCAGGGAGTGTTTTCCCTTGCATGGCGGACATGGTTGGTGGAGAACGTGCACAGACCAGAGCGTGGAATGATGTCACAGTGAAGATGCCAAGACGCCCTAAAATACCTTTCGAGGACTTGGACACGTTCGCTAACAAACTCTGGAGGTTTGAAAAAGAGAGAAAAGAAAAAAAAATTGGTTGACAATGTAATATTTTACAAAAAATGAAAAAAAAAATTTTTTTGAGTTACTTCTGCGGTATGCGGCATGAATGAAAATCGCATTCCAAGTAAAAACTCTTTCATATATTTACGTTTCATGCGAAAATCAGTATCTTCACTAAAAATTAGGAAAAAAATATCGAGTAAAATTTTAAAGATGAAAATCAGTTTAGTATTTTGCCCATCTGCTATTTATTATTATTAGTAAAATAACACAATGACTTATCTCCCCTTGCTTTACGGGATTTCCGCTCTTGTTAATGACGGGGCAGAAAAATACAATAAAACTGATGTATCTATTTAATTAAAATTCTACTTTATAATTTGTTTCAATTTTTAGTGTAGATATTTATTTTTTCCTTATATATAAATATATCTAAGAGTTTGTTTGTGAATTTATTTGGAACTGCAGTATTCATCTGTGTCCCTATCTGTATAGGCACAATTTTTTAAACAATAAACCTCTTCATTACTATCATACTTAGTACTCACTAAAATAAATTCTCACGGAATTTTAATTCAAGTACTCATGAGTCATGAATATATATATATATATATATAATATATATATATATATATATATATATATATATATATATATATATCTATATTATTATAAAGTAATAGGGTTCGTGTGTTTTTGTCTGTGTGTACATCATCAACGAAATATAAAGGAGGTAAGAGGGTAGATCTCTCCTGGTAGAGAAACATTAGAACCCATTTTAGGATGTTTCTGTTATAGGAGACATAAGAATCTATGCCTAATTTCTTTATATACTAGTCTACAAACCACCCCCATATCGAATGACTTATGCTCATTTGCATATCACATTATATTAAATCTCTTTAACTAATTACCTCGACCTTATTACATATTGGAAATATTCTAATCATTTCAACTGTACTATTTACAAAATCTATTTAACATTTAATTATTTAATATATTTTCATTTAATTTTATATTCGATTTATTTCACTTTACGTATATTATCAAAACAATTCATTGGCGAGCAAAGCTTTATGTTTTGGGATTGTATTGAAAATGTAATGGAAATTTCAATTTCGTTCCGTTTTAATCTTTTATATTTTACTTGCCAATATAATTGAAAGAATACAATTCAACTATCGTAATTTTATATAAATAAACAAAAACAAATATTTTAAAATAAAACTTTATTAAAAAATAAATAATTTTATTTTTAAATGAAAAAAATCAATTTAGTAAAATAATTGTATTAAACACCCCCAGCCTTGTCAGCAAACCTGTAAACCTATAAAAGTTAACATTTCGAATGTAAACAGTGATTTTTCGATTTTGTTAGCGCTTGCCGCAATTAAACACAATTAAAACGGAACTAACTTTATTTCCATTCTATTTTTTAAACAACCCCCAAAACATAACGCTCTCTTCCAGTTATAGCCAATTTTTTTTTAATTAAATAAAACAGGTCAAAATAAACAGATAAGCGCATTTTCTTTTACATTTTTCTTACAACCAACATTGTCATTTAACCAACTGCAGGATATCGTTACTTTTGTGGGGTTGTTTTGAAAATGGCACAGAGATTATAATTTCGTTCCAATTTAATCTTTCTGGTCGAGCCTATTTCGAAAGCCTGTTTATCATAGATTTGAACTACAAATAATTTATTACATTTTGATTATTACTATCTTAAGACTTAAAGCTTATATTTATTTCATTTTTCTATTTATATATTGAATTAGTTATTTCCAGTCTTATTTAAACTTAGTGCTTTCTTTAAACCGGATGAACCTTTTATAAAAATATGAGTTTAACGTAAAGAACACGAACAAGGTTTTATTCAACTGAATTTCTTCCAGTTTACTAACAAAATATATAAATTTAAAAGAGATATAAATAATAAAATAAAAAGGTTATGTAATTTAAAAGAAATACACGTACTCACAAAAGCAGAACTTTTTTTTACACATTTTTTTCTTTAAAACCATAACAATGAGACTAACAATTACCTAGATCTTAGTAATTATTTGTTTTAATAGAACTGTTTTAATTGTACTGTTTACTTAGTTAACCTAAGTTGGTATTACATTTATTTTACATTTACTTTTTTTTTAATTATTACTTTTAGACTGTGACGTTTACACCCGGAAGTAATGAGTCACACGTAGGTCGCTTTTATTCATTCCTTTTGGTCAAGATCAAAGTGTAGTATCTGTTCCGGCAGATACTGCAAGCTATGACTAGCTATGACTAGCAAAGACCGGATGTGGGGGCAACCCCACATGCCTGACCATTAACCAGCTCCCATTTCCCACCTCTCGGGAGCTGGTCCCCTTTTTCCCTTCCCCCTCCCTTCACTCCTCACATTAAAAATCGGCCTTGTGCCTAATTTGCTCGGTGGGGGAGCAAATAAATACCATCTGTTCCGGCAGATGCTGCACTTAAGATAATTTGTACCAGTCAATGGAGGGGAAACCCTCTATACTGGGACAATTATTATTTTTGGTAACCAGAGTGCCCCCTTTTTGCCTACTTTTAGGGGAGCTGGTTTTTACCTCACATTAAAAACGGCCTTGTGCCTAATTTGCTCTGTGGGGGAGCAAATAAATACCATCTGTTCCGGCAGATGCTGCAAGCTTTGACTAGCTAGGACTAGCTATGACTGGCAAAGACCAGATGTGGGGGCAGCCCCACATGCCTGACCTTTAACCAGCTCCCATTTCCCACCTCTCGGGAGCTGGTCCCCTTCCCCCTCCCTTCACTCCTCACATTAAAAATCGGCCTTGTGCCTAATTTGCTCAGTGGGGGAGCAAATAAATACCATCTGTTCTTCAGATGCTGCACTGAAGATAATTTGTACCAGTCAATGGAGGGGAAACCCTCTATACTGGGACAATTATTATTTTTGGTAACCAGAGTGCCCCCTTTTTGCCTACTTTTAGGGGAGCTGGTTTTTACCTCACATTAAAAACGGCCTTGTGCCTAATTTGCTCAGTGGGGGAGCAAATAAATACCATCTGTTCTTCAGATGCTGCACTTCATTTTCTTGTTCTCTTTCGGTGGAGGAGAAATCCTTCACGACTGAGACAATTTTTATTTTTGTACCTTTTCTCCACGTTAAAAAACGACCCTGGTGTCTAACTCTGTCCCGTGGGGAGGCATAGTAAATAGGTACAATATAATTGTTTATAATTGTACTATTCAGAAATATTATTTATAGTCCGTCCATTTCAGTTAGTATACATTTCCTTTACGCTTAATTAATTTACAATCATTAATATCGTTAAACAATTCCGTTTAAAACCGAAATTATGCCACCCAAACGAAGTAGAAACGAAAGTGAGGAAGAAAGAATGGAAAGATTGGAAGCTAATAGACTAAGAGTTGCTGCAATTCGCTCCAATGAAAACAATTCAGATAGAGAAAGACGTCTAGAACTTAACAGGATACGTCAAAGAGAAAGGAGAGCAAGACTGTCAGATTTGGAAAGAGAAACCCAACGTGAAGCTGACAGAACTAGACATGCTGTAAGGCGGTTAAATTCATCACGATAAAATTCAAGAAAGGCAAAGATATGCACTGGAAAGAGAAGCAATACTACGATCGAATGAATTATATGAGGTAAGTAAACGTACACAAGGTGAGTTGAGAGTGGCTCAACGACATCAGAATGAATCGGAAACCCAACGAAGCTTTCGCCTATACCAAGGGCAACAACGAGAGGCTGCATGGAGAGAGAGTATGACTTTGCCCCAGCAATTGACAGAAAACGAGGCAGCTAGACAACGAATGACTGCTTTGAGACACCATGAAATAGAACACTGCAATAGAAAAGGATTGCTCTACAACAAAAATGACTCTCTCACTACAGCTGATATAGGAAAAATGGACAAAGTATGTCAACATTGCTCAGCTGTAAAATTTAAAGGAGAAACCCCTGGTTGTTGTTCTTCTGGCAAAGTTGTGCTTGATAGCTTTCCACCACTGCCTCAGTTGCTTCAAGATTTGCTCTCCGGCAATGGTCCCATCTCTAAAGATTTTCTGCAAAATCTACGCAGTTATAACAATTGTTTTGCAATGACATCATTTGGTCACAAAATTGCGGCAGTACATGGGTGGAATCCTTCTTTTAGAATTCGAGGCCAGGTTTGCCACCAGATTGGGAGTCTTTTACCACCTGAAGATGAAACAGCAAAGTTTATTCAAGTCTACTTCTTGGATAGTCTGGAAGAGGAACTACATAATCGGGGACGTGACAGTAGACTCAATAGAGACATTCTCCAAAGTCTGACTGAATTTTTACATGAGAACAACAGCTTTATTTGTCAGCTGAAAACAACAAAGGAGAGGATTGAAGAAGAACACTTGGTAGAACATAAAGTTGTCATAAGGGAAGACCAAAGGCCGCAAGAAGAGCATCCACGGCGATTCAATGCTCCAACAACAACGTATGAGATTGGAATATTAATGGAGAATGAACCAACAGCTAACCGGGATATTGTCTTGCGTTTTAGAAATGATACATTAAAATGGATCTCCGAACTACATCCCCTCTATGATACTTTAATGTACCCGTTAATGTACCCCTATGGTTCTCCATCTTACAACATCTACATGAAGGCATCCAATGGGCGAAAAGTTACCCAACAGCAATTTTATTCGTACCATTTAATGACTCGGCCTGGAAACTATTTTCTCTGGTACCGAAGGCTATTTCAACAATGGCTGGTGGATGTGTACTGCAAGATTGAAACAGAATGTTTACAGTTCCTGAGGCGTGAGAAACAGACCCTGAGAGCTGACAATTATAGCAACTTGAGAGATTCAATTCTTAGGGAGGATGGGAATCCAGAACAGTTTGGTCAACGAGTTGTACTTCCGGCAACTTATACAGGAGGCCCTCGATACATGTTTGAGCGTCAAAGTGATGCCATGGCATATGTTCGGCGAATGGGCCGAGCCGACCTCTTCATCACGTTCACAACAAATCCAAAGTGGACAGAAATTACAGAAAATTGTCTTCAAGGGCAAGACCCTCAGGATCGTCCAGATATTGTTGCCAGGGTTTTCAGGCAGAAGCTAAAAAAGTTACTTGAATTTATTAAAAAGGGAGGATTTGGCAGGTTGAGGGCTTTCCTGTACAGTATTGAATATCAAAAAAGAGGACTGCCGCATGCACACATCCTCACCTGGCAGGCCCCAGAGGACAAACTTCTACCAGAAAAAATGGATCTCTGCATATCTGCAGAGATCCCTGACAAAGAGGAAGATCCTGATCTTCATGCTAAAGTGATGGCACATATGGTGCATGGACCTTGTGGACCATTTAATCCAAATTGTCCATGTATGATTGACAACAAATGTTCCAAAAAATACCCAAAAGAATTTCTTCAGTGTACCGAGCAAGGCCAAGACTCTTACCCCAAGTACAGGCGAAGAAAACCAGAAGATGGAGGCCAGACTGGTACAATAAGGATGAAGAGAAATGGTCGGTATGTTAATCAAGAAATAACAAACCAGTGGATTGTTCCGTACAACAAGGTCCTCCTTCAGCAGTTCAACGCTCACATTAACGTAGAAATTTGCAGCTCGATCCAAAGCATCAAATATGTCCTCAAATACGTGAATAAAGGATGTGATCAAGCAGTGTTTGAACTACAAAGAACTGATGGAGCAGCTAACCAACAAGGCCAAGTACAAAGTCACATTGTGGATGAGATCCAGCAGTTCCAGAATGCAAGGTCTGTCGGCAGTTCAGAGGCAGCCTGGAGGATATTGGAACATCCCATCCATGAACATTTCCCCCCAATTGTACAACTTTCTGTTCATCTTGAAAATGGGCAGCGTGTCATGTTCTCAGCTGATACTGCTCTGGAACGAGCCCAAGGTCCACCGCCTGCCACAACTTTGACAGCATTTTTTCAACTCTGCCATAAGGATGACTTTGCAAGGGGTCTCAAATACGTAGAAGTCCCTGAGTTTTACACTTGGAACAAATCGACAAAGAAATGGATGAGAAGAATGCGTGGGGTACAAGTTGAAGGTACTGAAAATGATGATGTATGGAAGGCACCATGCATTGGGAGAATCTACACGATTAGTCCAAAAGCAGGGGAGTGTTATTTCTTACGCCTGTTGCTCAATGAGGTTGCTGGTCCAACTTCATTTCAAAATTTGCGAGCATACAATGGTCAGGTGTTTGAAACATACAGAGCAGCGTGCCTTGCTCGAGGCCTTCTAGAAAATGACCATCACTTGCATCAAGCAGTAGGAGAGGCAAGTGCCACTCAATCACCTTCAAATTTGCGAAGCCTATTTGTGATAATTTTAACAGCCTGTGAGCCAAGAAATCCTCTTGAGATCTGGATGGCTTTTCGTGATGTAATATCTGAAGACATTCTTCACAGATACAGGCAAGAAGTTAACAATCCAGAAGCAGATTTTAATGAGGACATCTACAATAAAACTCTTTGTCTAATTGAAGAAAAAGTTCTCCTTATGTGCGGTCAACCATTGGCAAGCTATGGATTACCTGCACCAATGCAAGGGAGAGATGAAAGACTCGCGAGAGAGTATCAACGTGAAGTTACTTATAATCTTGAAGAACTTCCCTACAAGCAGAAAATATGCAAGAAAAACTGACCGATTCTCAAAGAGAAGTTTACAATTCATTCATGGCAATGTTGGAAGTACAAGGTGAAATGAACAAAAACATGATGTTTCTTGATGCTCCAGGTGGTACGGGCAAGACTTTTGTAATCAATTTGATCCTTGCAAAGATTAGATCCATGAGAAAGATTGTGCTTGCAAAAGCATTCAGTGGCATTGCTGCTACTCTACTACAAGGTGGCCGCACTCTTCACAGCACTTTTAAAGTACCCTTGGATACTCATCGAATGGATCAGCCAGTTTGCAAAATTACTGGTAACTCAGCCTTGGCAAATGTAATTAGAGACACCTCTGCAATCATTGTAGATGAAGCCCCAATGACGCACAAGAGTGCTTATGAAGCAATTGACCGAACACTGCAAGACATCACAGGAAACAAGAATCCCATGGGTGGCATTCCAACCTTATTTTGCGGTGATTTCCGTCAAATCCTCCCAGTGGTTAAAAATGGCACAAGGGCTAACATTGTCAATGCAAGTTTGAAACAATCCTATCTCTGGAGGCACGTTATAGTGAAGAGACTGACTACTAATATGAGAGCCTATATCTCTGATAACACAGCTGCAGCAGACTTCTCAAAATTGCTTCTCCAAATCGGTAATGGTCAGTTTCCTATCACTTCTTCACCTGACACAATTAAGATTCCAACTGCGCTTGGTAAATGTGTCGGTAATCAGAAGCAACTGAAAGACAAAGTGTACCCAGACCTGCAAAACAATGGAAAATCACCGGATTGGCTTGCTGAGAGGGCTATTATTTCGCCATTAAACAGCAATGTGAATCATTTGAACAATTCAATAATGGATGAATTTCCAGGAGACACAAAGCAATACAAGTCAGTTGATTCAGCTACTAATGAATATGAAGCTGTTCACTACCCTGTGGAGTTTTTAAACTCTTTGGAGATATCTGGAATGCCTCCACACATTTTAAATCTCAAAATTGGATCGCCAATCATGATTCTTCGATCCTTGGAACCGCCAAAAACAACAAACGGAACCAGATGTGTTATCACCAGATTGCACACCAATGTACTTGAGGCCACCATTTCCTGTGGTCCCTACAAAGGCGAAACCGTTCTACTGCCAAGGATCCCCTTAGTTCCATCAGACTCAGTACTTCCATTTAAATTCCGGAGACTCCAATTTCCTGTGAAGGTGTGTTTTGCAATGAGCATAAACAAAAGTCAAGGTCAGACATTTAACACCATTGGCGTAGACTTGACATCAGACTGCTTCAGTCACGGTATGTTCTACGTCTCCATCAGCCGGACAGGAAGTTCAGAAAAACTCTACATTCTGGCTCCAAATCAAAGCAGCAGAAATGTAGTTTACCCTAAGGCTCTTTAGTGAAAAGTTCGAGAAATGGATATGAGGAAAAACTGACATGATCTGATTGTGGTAAGTTTTTAGTATTGAATGTGCAAGATAAAATTTAAGCAAGAGTTGAAAATGACTTCAATGAAAAATTTACTATGTAACATCAAGTAACCTTCCTTTTTGATGAAAATGTTTTGTGAAGTTCCTGATTGAATTTCAGTCACTACAAGAGGTAGTTAAAATGTTAATCACCTTATGCAATCTTTGCTCTTACAACATCAACTTACTGGAAAGGTGCCCACAGATTTTGGTACCCGAGTGCGCAACAAAGCTCCGTGCGAAGCACGGGTATCTTTGCTAGTATAATATATATCATGTATATTATATATATATATATATATATATAATATACATATAATATATGATATATATAATATATACGACATATGATATATATATATATGATATATATAATACATTCCAAAAATTTTATTTAAAAATTTGCATTTTTATCAAATTAGGCTTTTTACACATGATCAAAATTATAAGACCAAGGGAATAAATTGTTAGATTTATAGTAATTCTAATATTTTTAGTTCAATTAGAGATTAACAATCACTGTGTAAAGGTGCTACCATGCCTAAAACAAGAAAACTAACTGAAGTTGAGCTCGAATTCTAGAATTTCATAAGCAAGTTTTGTCACAGCGAGCAATAGCAGCTAAGGTAAATCGCAGTAAACTGTTATTTTCAACTTCTAAAGAACAGTGAGAATTATGGAAAAGCAAAATCTTTTGGTAGCCCCCCCCCCCCACCAAAAAAAAAAAATTCTCCTGCATTGAGTAAGAGAATCAGACGGGTTGTTATGTATGACAGAGGACTTTCTTCTAGTCAAATTAAGGCGGTTACGGATTCTCATTGCAGTCAAATAATCATCAGACGACACTTACAACAAAAAGGTAAATAAGAACAGT